>NC_037345.1:63118850-63157783 GCF_002263795.3 Bos taurus | reverse complement strand
GAAGAAATAAACAAAACATTCTGATCATGAAGTGACAGTATTTCTCAAAGTCTCAAGCAAATGGAGTACGTATGCACCTCACCAATACTGCCATCTACAGAGAACTTGCCTAATATACTTGAATACTGAGAAAGAGGACAGGAGGAACCATTTTCAACCTCTTCTCAAAATATTTTAATTCTGTGATTTTTATAGCCATCAAATGACTCGATGGCAGAGTGACAGTCTGAGCATATATAACTGATTTATATTTGTGCTCCAAAATTACTGCAAAATACAACAAGCTTTTTTGAAAAACATAACAAACTCCAAATTCCTTAGGTTTTTCCTATGAAGTCTACCATTCCGTATATGTATGCAACTGGTATTTTCCCATTTTCCCATTCATTACATAAAAGAAAGTTTCCTGAGTTAAGCTTGCAAACCCTTAATCACACAGCTAATGTGTGCTGAGGTTAAGTCAGAGCCCAATGGGGGCATCTAAGGTAAATGTCACTCAGAAAACAGGCAGATTTGGTGGTGGGACAGTCCCTACACACCATCAGGCGCTTCCTCTACTAGGTGGCAGTTTCTGAAACTCACCAATTTTAAGCAGGTTACCACTTTAATCAGAAGTTTACAGGGTTCCACTGCAGCTCATCACACAACTATGTAGGCTTCAAACCTTACAGAAGGAGGAGTTTTATCTTCGCTATATTAGGGAGTGCATGCAATAGCAGATCTTTAGATGAACACTGAAAAGCTTGATCAAAACAGGATTTTACATATTATTCAATGTTTAAATATTCTGCAAACCTTTTCAAGAGTGGCAACTCCTAAATTTCAGTCAGAAGTTTTGCCCTTCTTAACACCTCTGCACTCAGTGGGCCATTAACAGAGGCAATTCAGAGAGAAGTGGCCCTTACACAGTCCCACTAAGGACCAACATCCAGAATCCATACTGTAGTCTCCAGTGACACTAAAAAAGAAATGACTGCTAACTCTATTCCAGCAAAAAAAAGAAAAAGAAATTTGCAAAGAAATATAAGTATAGAGTTTTCAACTTGCTAACGGTTTGAAATTACATCTTTAGAGTTCCATATAATAAAGGGTTCCAATTCTAAATGAATATTGAAAAGAGGTCTCCCTACCTATGAATAACAGAAAGAAAGGAGGAAAAAGGAAGGGGAAAATATTTTTCAGTGGATAAAAATATAGGAACATATGGCATCATGCACGTGGCAAGATCACTACCTGTTTGGGTCTTCAAAGCAGGGATGAGGGACATTTTCTGCAACCCCAGGGAGATGGTTTTCTGCATACATAATTAAACAAATCACTCCAGCACGTCAAAGAGCAGCAGAACTCTTCTCACTAATTACCACTGCCTCTCCTTTAAAGCCACACTAGTTCATTATTCTGCCTTCAACTCCCTTAAATGATTCATTCCCCTTCACTCCTGAGCAGACTCTGCGGGGAAGCTGGTGTTAGTTTAATCTCCAGTGCCACTTGCTTTGGAGAGCTTGATGAGGGGAAGGAGGAAGAATCGAATCTAATATTTCTGTCAAGATTTGGAGAGGCATCCTCCGCCCCTCATCCCCAAAAAATAACTAGACAGACAGGACCCTCTGGCAAGCTATAATCGCGATCAGAGACGCCGCTTGGGCAAGCAGGGCCCACGTGCGGTGGAGCTGTCACCCGCGGAGGCGGCAGGCCGGAGAGGCGGCGGCGGTGGGGAGCACCCGGGCTGCCGCCCGCAGCTGCACCGGCCTGGGCGCGCGCGGCGACGCCGGCTCGCTCGTGAACGGTCCCGGGCTCTCTCCCGGAGCCGGCAGAACCCAAGGGCCGGGAGGCCGGCCCCGGTGTTCCGGGGAGCTGGAGCCGCAAAAGGCAAGCGCCCGCAGCGCGCCGCCGGCAGAAGCCCCAGCCGGCGCCCAGGATGTCCGGCTCCTCCAGGTCCGAGCGCCTCAGCCCGCCGCCCCCAGCCCCCAGGCCGCCCCGCCGTACCGTCCCAGCTCCGACTCCACCTCGAAGAAATCGCCCAGAGCATCCCTGTTGGAGCCGTCGACCCAGTAATCCGGAACCAGGCTCCCGGGTCCCGGGGCCACGGTGGCGGTGACCGAGGAGCAGGACGAGGCGGAGCACGAGGGCGTCGTGACTTTGAGCATCTTCGCGGCGGGACTCCGCTGGCGCCGCCGCCGTTTGCCGGAGCGAGGAGTCCCCGCCCGCGAGCGCCGGCGCGAGCTGCGCCCTGCAAGCGCGCCCCCGCCGGCCCCTCCGCGCGGCTGCGCTCCTCTCCGCGCGGCTGCGCTCCTCTCCGCGCGGCTGCGCTCCTCTCCGCGCGGCTGCGCTCCTCTCCGCGCGGCTGCGCTGCTCTCCGCGCGGGCTGCGCTCCTTTCCGCGCGGGCTGCGGCTCCCCTCCGCGCTCGAGAGCGTGCGGGGGCGCGAGGGACCGGGAGAGGGTGCAGGAGAGCCGAGCCGCCCGCGGGAGGGGCGGAGGCTGTGGCCGCGAGCGGCGCCGCCCCGCGCTCCCTCCTCCTGCACCGAGCCTCCCCACCCCTCCCTCCTTCCCTCCTCTGCGCGGAGCCCGCGGGGCGGCTCCGGATGCGGGAGACTGGGTGAGGCCCCCGGCCGGAGCATCCCCGCCCGCGCCCTCCTGCGGGCGCCGGGAGCCGCGGCGGCGGCGTCACGGGGACCCGGCGGTGGTGGTGCCACCCGAGCGCGCCCGGCGCGAGGCCCTCCACACAGCGCCAGCCCACCAGCCGTCCCGCCTGCCCCCGTCAGAGGGCGTGTGGGTGGCTGGGGTGTCCGGCCCGCGGCCGCCGGGCCTCGGGAGCCGCCACGCACAGAGCCGGGAAGGCGGAGGAAGGGACGCGCTGACCTGACTCTGGACGAAGTCTCCGGCGGGGACAGCTGCTGCCTTGCTGCTGCGGGCGCTGCCTCCTCGGCACTGCTGGAGCTCCTGAAAGGGCAGCTATCTGCTGTGACTGGCTGACTCCAGCTTCCGAAGGCTAGCGACAGAAGTGACCAGAGAATTCCAGGTTTGGAAGGGGGCCTCTGGAAGCCAACTAGTCCAGCTCTCTGCCTTAACGCGGGACTTGGCATCATTCATGACAGAGAAGACTGCTGTGTTTAAAGCTCTTTCCTCTTCCCAGTAGAGCTGTCCTATCACAAGTCTTCTAATGTCTGTCCATCAACCTTCAAGGCTATCGTTCTAAGTATTGGTTAAATTTACATTGAATATTTCTACCCTTGAACATTTTTCTTTAGATTTCAGCAGAGATGAAAATAACTAGTCATTATATTATGTAATGAATTTTTGTATATATAAAGACATTACATCACATCTTTCTGGCTAAATAACTTTGAGCCCTTTATTTAATCTTACTTCACACGTGTTAGTCTTTTTTTTTTGTTTCCCGCAACAGGTACTAAAGTCTTTTCAGTGTGTGTCCATTCCTGATTATACCAGTAAACACGGTCCAATAGTTTCTTCTATTACTGATTAATTTATCACTGTTAAGAGTTTTTGTGCTATATTGGTGGACTACCAAAAATAAAACAAAAAAGCAAAAACCCCAAAATCTGACTAATTAATGACAGGAATGTGACTCATTTGAAAATTAAAAGTAAATTCAGAAACTATTCCTCACAGATAATTATATGAAGATCAGCATATGATCAGTTTACAAAAGGCCTAAAGAACAGCAAGTACATGTAGAGTCACACAAATGAAGTTAATACCAGATTATATTCAGTAAAATACAAATGCTCACATGACTTGTAACTTCAGAGAACGAATTCCGTAATCTTCATGTTAGAAAATGGAAGTTCACAAACAAAGCAATCTGATGAAGCTCTTGAAAGTAAATTCTGGTTCTTACTAAGTAAGAGTCCTTTGGTTTGCTCTGACCGGTGGAAGGGTGGGCATGAAGTAGCGGCCAAGCCGTTTGTTTTATTTACACTTCTCGGAGGCAAGGCCTGAGTGGCAGCACCACATGCACATACGTGTCTGCTGTGAGCAGTTCTTTTACAGCCCAAGTTAAAAGCAAGCACATTACGCTAAACAAGCCGGCAAGCCTCCCCCGCTACTTTAAGGAACAACGGAAGGGAAACAGTATTTCACGGTGCAAAGGTGACGGCAGAGTTGGCATTTACATCCAACATTGGTTTAGTTATTTGACACCTCGGCTTTTCACAACTGACTTTTGTAAAAGCGTTATTAGCTGAAGTTTAAAAAGAGGGTGTTTGGTTTCATAAATGCAGTTTATATTTATTTGAAAATTAGAGATGACAATTTGGTGGAATAGGAATAGAATCTACGCGGTTTATCATCACTCATTTTTAAATGCCATCTAAAACGACAGAAAAGGAGCAAACCCATATATCCACAAAAAGAACAGGAGGAATAATATCAACTAAAACTTAAAATCTTGAAACAAACAAATGGTCACTAACTCAGAAGACTGGATATACCTGAACCCCAGATTTACAATTGGGAGAAGCCAATATGAAGAAATAGAATTCTTGCCACAGAGTTCCAGAAATACTCAGGAATCAGAGTACTAGATCTTTCTAAAAGTAGAGTGGAGAGTAAGATACTGGTTCAATGTTTTTTTCATAAGAAGCCCTTAGTCCCAACATTTCTTCTTCTGCTATTCACAGCCAAAACCCACAGTTCCTACAGTTCCCTTTGAAAAGAGAGATTTAATCTTTAGAAATGTTGAACAAAAAATGAAGTATGTCTTAATTACAAGATATAGCTATGAATGTACTGAAAACAGAGGGATTTGTGAAACTCTACACAAAAAGCAGTGAGAATTCCAAGTCCAGCAGGCTCCCAGGATGCTGAAAATCAGGCTTGTATCTATCACAGTCCCAGCTGTACTGAAATTGGAGGATTCTTCAATGAGAAAACTGAATAACTCAAGGGGAGGGGATCTGTGAATATTAACAATTAGGATACCCTTCCCCAACAAAGGAACTTGATTTCTGTCCACCTTACAGTGAAGCCCATCGCTGAACAGGATCAGGAACCCAAAGCTACTAATGAGCTCTCCTGCGTCTCACTCAAACATAAATGCACAAGGTGCCATTCTGGTATGGCAGAGTAGCTGGTATGGCTAACCTTCCTGCATATGACATTATTATCTCTGAACTAAGCATAAAAGCAGTTATTTAAATGTGCAGAATGAACCACCAAAACAGAAAATTGGAAGTGATGAAACCCATAAAAGAAAGGAACTCTTCTGAGTAAGTCAAACATTTATTCAGCTTTTCCTCTGAGGGTGCTGAAGGCAGCACAACTTTTAGCAGCTTATGGTGTCAGAAAATAGAAATCAGGTCTGGCTGGAAGTGAGACTAAAAATTGAGGAGGAAGTTCCAGAAAGAAGAGACTTAAGTGGAAGAATCCAAAGATCTACATGTAAACTGTGCTCAAATACTAGGCTGACCTCTGAACTATGTGTATGTGTCGGAGATTCCAAAGAACCCAGCAAAAAGGACAAAGCAGTAACTAGAAGGCTGAACACTGAGAAAAAACTTCAGTTCTTCACCACTGGGGAGACATGGTTTGAAGTATGAGTTCTATCGAATGTAACTGTAGGTTGGAAGAAAAAAAAATCTCTTCAGGGAAAAGATAATGGAATCTAGAATCTCTCAAAGGAATCCCTAGCAATCCACTATACACACATAAACATACACAGAGGCTAGATACATGAAGTGGTAGGAAAATGTAAACCATAGTCAAAAGAAAAGTCAGTCAATAGAAACCAGCCCCAAGATGGCTCACAGGTTGATATTCATAGATGAATTATTAAAAACAGTTATTGTAAGTATACATCCCAAGTTCTTTAGCTAGCAGTAAAAAATCCGCCTGCCAATGCAAGAGATGTAAGAGACACGGGTTCAATCCCTGGGTCGGGAAGATCCGCTGGAGGAGGAAATGGCAACCCACTCCAGTGTTCTTACCTGGAGAATCCCATGGACAGAGGAGCCTGGCAGGCTACAGTCCATGGCGTCTCAAAGAGTCGGACATGACTGAAGTGACTTAGCACAGCACATTATAAGTATGTTCAAATAATTAAAGGAAAATATAGTCATAAGTAGTTTAGGGATGGGTATTCCTATCAGAGATATGAAAATGATTCAAAATAAACAATTAGAAATTCAACAACTGAACAAGCAAACTACCTGAAACTTGGCGGGGTTGGGGGGGGCGGTGGGGGGAGGATCACTCAATCTGCTTCAAAAGTATGCAGACTGCAGGAAAAGGGTGAGTGAGCTTGAAAATAGAATAGGTATCCAACCTCCAGGATCATCCCCTGATTTTCTTTTCCTAGAATTCATGCCTTTCTTAGCTTACCTACATGCTAAGTTAGGGTTGACTTATAGAATATGTCTATTTCATAACAAATATGTCTATTTCATAACAAATATGTCTATTTCATAACAAACAGAATGTGGCGGAAGTGAAGGTATGTGGTTTCTAAGGTCATAAAAGCATTACAGATTCTGCTTTGATCTCCTGGGGTGCTTATTTGATGGAAGTCATGACATAACGACACTCGAGAAGCGTGTCACACCCATGGAGATACGATGGGGAGGAGCACTAGCTTGCCAGCCACGAGGCCACAACTGAAGTAGATTCCTCAGCCCCAATCAAGCTTTCAAATGACTGCGTCTCCTGCCAACATCTGACTGTAACATCATGAGAGACCTCAGCTGAAACCATAGTTTCAGAATTTCAGATAATTCAGAATTCTGAATTCATAGAAACTGTGAAAGCTTAATGATTATTGCTGCTATAAGTCAATAAATGTGGAGTAATTTGTTATATATCCACAGAGAACAAAACATAACATAGCTACAGAAATTATCCAACCCAGAGAAAAAAAGGAAAATTATTTTTTTTTAAATATAAGCCATTCTGAGTGAATTTTTGGACAAATCAAGGTATCTTACGTGTAACTGAAGTTCCAGGAGAAGAGAAGAAAAAGTGACGTAGAAAATTTATTTGAAAAAATAATGGTTGAAATTTCTTCAAATTAGGTAAACAACATCAACTTACAGATTCAAGGATCTCAGAAACCCAAGCAGAATAAGTAGAAATAAAACCACATGTAGATTCATCTAAGAAAAATACTTTCAACAATACATTTTTTTTTAAGTTTTTAAAGTATCCTGAGAGAGAGAAAGAAGAGACAGGGAGAATATATTATATATTAAAGAAAGTAACACAACAGGCGGATGCCTCATTAAAAATACCATAGGACAAAAAAGAACGGAATTATATCTCCAAAGTTATTTAACTCTGATGATATTTAACAACTGAAAGAAAAAAAATAGGTCCAGAATTCTATGCCAAAAGAATATTTTTAGGCTGAAGGGAAATAAACAAGATAGAAAATCAGACATACCAAAAAAAAAAATGGAGAGCAAAAATGGGAGATATGTGTAAATAAAATGGCCACATTTCATATTCTTCTCTTATTTAGAAGACAGTTTATGGTTTAAAGCAAAAAGTATAACTGAATTTTATGGTTTATAATGTATGTGGAGGTAAAATGAATATAATTCCTTCTAAATAATATTCAATAATACTCAAGAAGAGGTAAAATGAAGTGACAGAATGCAGTGACTGAACTGCACAGTGACTGAACATGTGTTTGAGGGGATTTGAATGGTAACAGAAAGTTCTATATCTTGGGTTTGATGATTATTACATGACTTCATGCATTTGTTGAAACTTTTCAATTATAAATACTTTTAAACTGATGAATTTTATTGTGTGAAACTATATATCAATAAAGCCAAATAAAAACTGTAATAGTAGCATTGGCAATTCTTTGACTTAGGTAAAATTAAAAGCCCATAAATACTGAAAAGGAAGACATTAAACTGTTTATAAATGACTTGATTTTTCCATAGTAAATACTAAGATTAGATTCCAAAAATTAATTAATTAATTTGACAAGGTCACAGGTTACAAGGTCAAAATAATCAATCGTATTTCTACATGTGAGCAGGAAACTGGAAATGCAATAAAATACTTCACTTACAATACAATAAAAAACAGTAAAATATTAAGTATGAATTTAACAGAAGATATCCAAATTTTTTACAGTGAAAACTAACAAATATAGCTAAGAGAAATTAAATAAGACCCAAATAAATGAAAGATATACCATGGTCACTTATTGGAAGTTTCAGTGTTTGCTAACAAATCAATTTTCTCCTTATTGAGATGTAGGCTAATGCTAGTAGGCTGTATTTGTAGAAATCAAAAAGTTTATTTTAAAATGTGTTGTTGTTCAGTTGCCAAGCCATGTCCGACTCTTAGCAACCCCATGGACTGCAGCACACTAGGCTTCCCTGTCCTTCACCATCTCTCAGAGTTTGCCCAAGTTCATGTCCATTGAATCAGTGATGCTATCCAACCATCTCATCCTCTTCTCTTTCCACCATCAGTCTTTCCCAGCATCAGGGTCTTTTCTGGTGAGTCAGTTCTTCACATCAGGTGGCCAAAATTTGGAGCTTTGGCTTCAGCATCAGTCCTTCCAGTGAATATTCAGCGTTGATTTCCTTTAGGATGGACTGGTTGGATCTCCTTGCAGTCCAAGGGACTCTCAAGGGTCTTCTCCAGCACCACAGTTTGAAACCATCAATTCTTCAGCTCTCAGCCTTCTTTATGGTCCAACTCTCACATCTGTACATGGCTATTGGGAAAAACATAGCCTTGACCCTGTAGACCTTTGTCAGAAGAGTGATAGGTTTGCTTTCTAACACACTGTCTAGGTTTGCCATAGCTTTCCTGCCAAGAAGCAATCGCCTTCTAATTTCATGGCTACAGTCACCATCCACAGTGATTTTAGAGCCCAAGAAGAGGAAGTCTGTCACTGCTTCCACTGTTTCCCCTTCTATTTGCCATGAAGAGATGGGACCAGATGCCGTGATCTTGATTTCTTGAGTCTTAAGCTGGCTTTTTAACTCTCTTCTTTCACCCTCATCAAGGGGCTCTTTAGTTCCTCTTCACTTTCTGTCATTAGAGTGGTATCATTCGCATATCTGAGGTTGTTGATATTTCTCCTGGCAATCTTGGTTCCAGCTTGTAACTCATCCAGCCCAGCATTTCACATGATGTGCTCTGCATGTAAATTAAACAAACAGTGTGACATAAACAGCCTTACCCTACTCCTTTCTCAATCCTGAACTAGTCTGTTGTTCCATACAGAGTTCTAACTGTTGCTTCTTGACCCACATACAGGTTTCTCATGAGACAGGTAAGACAGTCTGGTATTCCCACCTCTTTAAGAGTTTTCCATAGTTTTTTATGATCCACACAATCAAAGGCTTTAACCTAGTCAATGAAACAGAGGTAGATGTTTTTCTGGAATTCCCTTGCTTTCTCTATGATACAGCAAATGTTGGCAATTTGACCTCTGGTTCCTCTGTCTTTTCTAAATCCAGCTTGGAACATTTTTAGTTTAAGCCTAATTTTTTCTACGAAGAGCTGATTTTCTGAGCCACAGTCAGTTCCTGGTCTTGTTTTTGCGGACTGTATACAGCTTCTCCATCTTTGGCTACAAAGAATGTAATCAATCTGATTTCGGTGTTGACCCTTTGGTGATGCCCATGTATAAAGTCGTCTCTTGTGTTGTTGGAGAAGGGTGTTTGCTATGTCTGGTGTGTTCTTTTGGCAGAATTCTGTTAGCCTTTGCACTGCTTCATTCTGTACTCCTGGGCCAAACTTGCCTGTTACTCTAAGTATCTCTTGACTTCCTACTTTTGCATTCCAATTCCCAGTGACGAATAGGACATCTTTTTTTGGTGTTAATTCTAGGAGGTTTTCTAGGTCTTCAGCTTCTTCAGCACTGGTGTTTGGGGCATAGGCTTGGATTACTGTAATGTTGAATAGTTGACCTTAGAAACAAACTGAGATCATTCTGTCATTTTTAAAGTTGCACCCAAGTACTGCATTTTGGACTCTCTTGCTGATTAAGAGGGCTTCTCCATTTCTTCTATGGGATTCTTGCCCACAGTAGTGGATCTAATGGTCGTTTGAATTAAATTCACCCATTCCCATCCATTTTAGTTCACTGACTCCTAAAATGTCGATGTTTACTCTTGCCATCTCCTGCTTGATCATGTCCAATTTACCTTGACTATTTATGACTATATGACTATTATCATGTACAATTTACCTTTACATGGACCTAACTTGCCTGATTCCTAAGCAACAGTGTTGTTTACAGCATTGGATTTTACTTTGATCACCAGACACACCCACAACTGAACGTCACTTCCGTTTTGGCCCAGCCACTTCCTTCTTTCTAGTGCTATTAGTAGCTGTCCTCCAGTCTTCCCCAGGAGCACATTAAACACCTCCCTACCTGGGGGGCTCATTTCTCAGTGTCATCATATCTTTCTGCCTTTTTATACTGTTCATGGGGTTCTCACAGCAAGTATACTGGAGTGGTTTGCCATGCCCTCTTCCAGTGGACCACGTTTTGTTGGTACTCTCCACTATGACCTGTCCATTGTGGATGGCCCCACATGGCATGGCTCTCAGCTTCACTGAGTTACACAAGCCCCTTCACCATGACAAGGCAGTGATCCGTGAAGAGGCTACAATGTGTAAAGAAATACAAAATATCTGGAATATAAAACCAATCTAAGAGCAAAACTGAAGGTCTCATTCTATCCAATTTCAAAACGTACAATAAAGCTACAGAAATAAGAACAAATTGGAATTGGTGTAAGGAAAGAAAAAATAAAAGAATAAAGTTTAGAAGTAAAATCATATACATGTGGTCAATTAATCTTTGAAAAAAATGTCAAGGCAATTTAATGGGCAAAGAAAAGTCTTTTCAACAAATAGTACTAGGAACAACTGGATAAATATGTAGGGAAAATGACCTCAATATTTTCCTTGTACCACAAACAAAAATTAATTTAAGATGGATCATAAACCTTAAAGCTAAAACTACAGTAGCACTTTTAAAAGAAAACACTGAATATCTTCAGGAACTTACAAGATAAAAATATCTTGGGACAAAGTGAGCTCTAAACATAAGAAAATATTAAAAATTGGAACTCATAAAATTTTAGCACTTAAGTACAGCAAGAAACACTGTTAAGAGAGTAAAAACACAAGCCCCAAACTGGGAATGAATGTTTTCAATGGAAACATCTGACAAGGAATATGTAACTAGTGACTCAGGTACCTCAAACTAGGGCTCTAACAACCCAGAGGTGTGGGAATGGGCGGGAGGTGGGGGGAGAGTCAAGAGGGAGGAGACATATGTGCACCTATGGTTAATTCATGTTGGTGTGTGACAGAAACCAAACCAATATTGTAAACCAATCATCAATCAATTAAAACTAAATATCTTAAAAAAGAATATGTAATAGAATATATTAAGAATCCTTAAAAATCATTTTTAAAAAACTAAAAATTAAAAGACTTCTGGTTTTTGCTCAGGATATAGAGCACTACAAAAAACATCGCTTGAACCTTACACTACATCAGCGAAAAGCCATGCAAGGTCAGGATTTTTTTTGAACCCTTCAGAGGACAGACAACTAAGTAGGCTAAAATCTGAAAGACAAGAATCTACAAGGAAAGATGGCAATTGCTTACCTGCAGCAAACATAGCCACACACCAGTAAGAATTAGATGTGAAGACTAGCAAATTGGGGATAGTGAGTGTGGGCTAACAAAAGAATTTGAGCCTGGGAGCCACATACATGGGGAGAATTCACACCTTCTTGCAGGCTTTTCTCCACAAACTCTACTCTGCACACAACAAAAGATGGTTGAAAGTCCTGAAAAATCATGCCTGATTGTGCAGACCTGGAGAAGGAGAACAGCTACTGTGTCCACAACAAACAGTGCCTATGGGCATAAGTCCACAGCAGATGGGGAAAGGGAACAAGAAAATCCCTTCGCCCTAAAGAGAGAGGCAGGTATATGTCCTGTAAATAGAACTACAAAGGGTGGAAAGGTAAGAGCCCCAAAAAAGTCACATCCTCAAGACCCAGGAACACAGGGTCTACCTAAGACTAAAGCTTATTTTTAAGAAAATTTTATTGAAATATAGTTGATTTATTGGGTTAACCAAAAAGTTTGGGTATTTTGCAAGATGTTCTGAAAAACCTGAACAAACTTTTTGGCCAACCCAATACAATGTTGTGTTACTTTCTGCTGTGTAACAAAGTCAGTCAGTTACACGTGTACATATCAACTCTTTTCTAGATTATTTTCCCACATGGGTCATTACAGAGGACTAAGTACAGCTCCCTGTGCTATACAGTAGGTCCTCGTTAGTAGTTACATAGTTCATATGTAGTACTGTGCACATGTCAACCTTTATCTTTCAATTTATGAATCTCCCTTTCCCCCCAGTAAACATAAGATTGCTTTCTGCATCTGCGACTCTATTTCTGCCTTGTAGACAAGCTCATTTGTACCATACTTTTCAGATCACATATATACGTGATGGCATACGGTGCCCTCCTCTGATTTACTTTACTCAACATGACAACCTCCAGTCCATCCATATTGCTGCAGATGGCATCAACTTGTTCTTTTTCATGACTGAGTAATGGGCATATTACTCAGGTGGTCCAGCAGTTCAGACTCTGCACTTCCAAGGCAGGGGCGTGGCTTCGATCCCTGGCTGGGGAACTAAGATGCCATGTGCTGTGCAGTGTGGCCAAAAATAAAAAATGTGGAATAATCCGTGCAATATGTATATGTAAGGGCTTCTCTGGTGGCTCATACAGTAAAGAATCCGCCTGCAATGTGGTAGACCTGGGTTCAGTTCCTGGGTGGGGAAGATCCCCTGGAGAAGGGAACAGCTACCCACTCCACAGAGTGGAGAACTCCATGGACTGCATAGTCCATGGGGTCACAAAGAATTGGACATGACTAAGCAACTTTCGCTTCACAATGGGCATATACCCTGAGAAAACCAAAATGCAAAAAGCCACGTGTACCCCAATGTTCACTGCAGCACCATTTACAATAGCCAGGACATAGAAGCAACTAGACGTCCATCAGCAGATGAATGGATAAAGAAGTTGTGGTACATATATACAATAAAATATTACTCAGCCATTAAAGGGAATGAGTTTGAGTCAGTTGAACAGAGTTGAATGAACCTAGGGGCAGGAGGAGAAGGGGACGACAGAGGATGAGATGGCTGGATGGCATCACTGACTCGATGGACTTGAGTCTGGGTGAACTCCGGGAGTTGGTGATGGACAGGGAGGCCTGGCGTGCTGCGATTCATGGGGTCGCAAAGAGTCGGACACAACTGAGCGACTGAACTGAACTAAACTATCACTATGTCAAGGTCCATGTGGGTTTATTCTAAAATAAACCTCCTTTTTACCCATATTAGCAAATAGAAGAAAAGTCGCCAAAATATACAAACAGTTCACGCAGCCCAATAACAAAAAAACAAACAACCTAATCAAAAAATGGGTGGTGTATCTACATAGACATTTCTCCAAAGAGGACATGTAAATGACCAAAAAGCATATAAAAAGATGTTCAATGTCACTAATTATTAGAGAAATGCAAATCAAAACTACAGTGAAGTATCACCTCACACCAGTCAGAATGGCCATCATCAAAAATCTACATACAGTAAATGCTGGAGAAGGTGTATGGAAAAGGGAATCCTTCTACACTGTTGGTGGGAATGTAAATGGATACAGCCACATGGAGAACAGTATGCTGCTGCTGCTAAGTCGCTTCAGTCGTGTCTGACTCTCTGCGACCCGATAGATGGCAGCCCACTAGGCTCCCCCGTCCCTGGGATTCTCCAGGCAAGAACACTGGAGTGGGTTGCCATTTCCTTCTCCAATGCATGAAAGTGAAAAGTGAAAGTGAAGTTGCTCAGTTGTGTCCGACTCTTAGCGACCTCATTGATTGCAGCCTACCAGGCTCCTCGTCCATGGGATTTTCCAGGCAAGAGTACTGGAGTGGGGTGCCATTGCCTTCTCCGACCATGCCTTTAGTCAAGTGCTATTCACTTTACCTGGAATATGCTTCCCTCAAACTCACTTTTCCAAGATAAGGTTAAAAAATCATACTAATTGAAATCTTTCTGCCATAACCTTCATTGGATGTAATTTTCTTTTGAGTCTGAATTTCCATAGCAATATTCTAGAGCAAATATCTATATATATATGTATGTGTATATATATACATATACATCTTTGTCATAATCTTTCTTATCTGTATTTTGGCTACTTGATTTATCATGGCAGTTCAAAAGTTCCTTGAGGGTAGGATATTTGCTTCTACTATGTGGTTAGCTTGACCAAATAAATAAATAATCTGTAATCTGCCAGAAGCCTAAATTTCTCAGAATTATAAACATAAAATAATTATCATTTTCAATATTATAATCAGCTAACTAGTCTTAAATTTAATTTGGCTTGAACTTGATGTACATATGTATACTAAATAAAAACTCCAATACAAAAAGATTGAAATTTAGAGAAAAAATATTAGTGTTTCATGTACAAATATTTATTTAGACCCTTTGATAACATTTCTGCTGAAACCTAAGTATGGTTCAAATTTCTGAAGGATGTTTCTAATAACAAAATGAGGAACAGTTCTATTAATATCACAGTGGAAAGATCATATGGTTCAGTAGAGAGAATGGATATTTGACAAAGGAAAATGCTATTTGGATTAACAGGTAGGTGGAAACATCTAGTCTAGTTCTTTCTTTAGCCAAATGCTATATGCTGTAACACACTGTACTTGAACACAGAACATTATTAAGAGTAAATTCTGTGGGTTTGTCATATATAGCTTTTATTATGTTGAGATATGTTCCTTCTATTCCTGCTTTCTGGAGAGTTTTTATCATAAATGGATGTTGAGTTTTGTCAAAGGCTTTTTGTGCATCTATTGAGATAATCATATGGCTTTTCTTTTTCAGTTTGTTAATGTGGTGTATTACATTGATTGATTTGTGGATATTGAAGAATCCTTGCATCCCTGGGATAAAGCCCACTTGGTCATGATGAATGATCTTTTTAATGTGTTGTTGGATTCTGATTGCTAGAATTTTGTTAAGGATTTTTGCATCTATGTTCATCAGTGATATTGGCCTGTAGTTTTCTTTTTTTGTGTGGCATCTTTGTCAGGTTTTGGTATTAGGGTGATGGTGGCCTCATAGAATGAGTTTGGAAGTTTACCTTCCTCTGCAATTTTCTGCAAGAGTTTGACTAGGATAGGCGTTAGCTTTTCTCTACATTTTTGGTAGAATTCAGCTGTGAAGCTGTCTGGACCTGGGCTTTTGTTTGCTGGAAGATTTCTGATTACAGTTTCAATTTCCGTGCTTGTGATGGGTCTGTTAAGATTTTCTATTTCTTCCTGGTCCAGTTTTGGAAAGTTGTACTTTTCTAAGAATTTGTCCATTTCTTCCAAGTTGTCCATTTTATTGGCATATAATTGCTGATAGTAGTCTCTTAGGATTCTTTGTATTTCTGTGTTGTCTGTTGTGATCTCTCCATTTTCGTTTCTAATTTTGTTGATTTGATTTTTCTCCCTTTGTTTCTTGATGAGTCTGGCTAATGGTTTGTCAATTTTATTTATCCTCTCAAAGAATCAGCTTTTGGCTTTGTCAATTTTTGCTATGGTCTCTTTTGTTTCTTTTGCATTTATTTCTGCCCGAATTTTTAAGGTTTCTTTCCTTCTACTAACCCTGGGGTTCTTCATTTCTTCCTTTTCTAGTTGCTTTAGGTGTAGAGTTAGATTATTTATTTGACTTTTTTCTCGTTTCCTGAGGTATGCTTGTATTGCTATGAACCTTCCCCTTAGCACTGCTTTTACAGTGTCCCACAGGTTTTGGGTTGTTGTGTTTTCATTTTCATTCGTTTCTATGCAAATTTTGATTTCTTTTTTGATTTCTTCTGTGATTTGTTGGTTATTCAGCAGCATGCTGTTCAGTCTCCACATGTTGGAATTTTTAGTAGTTTTCCTCCTGTAATTGAGATCTAATCTTACTGTATTGTGGTCTGAAAAGATGCTTGGAATGATTTCAACTTTTTTGAATTTACCAAGGCTAGATTTATGGCCCGGGATGTGATCTATCCTGGAGAAGGTTCTGTGTGCACTGGAGAAAAAGGTGAAATTCATTGTTTTGGGGTTAAATGTCCTATAGATATCAATTAGGTCTAACTGGTCTATTGTATCATTTAAAGTTTGTGTTTCCTTGCTAATTTTCTGTTTAGTTGATTTATCCATAGGTGTGAGTGGGGTATTAAAGTCTCCCACTATTATTGTGTTATTGTTAATTTCCCTTTCATATTTGTTAGCATTTGTCTTACATATTCCAGTGCTCCTATGTTGGGTGCATATATAATTGTTATATCTTCATCTTGGATTGATCCTTTGATCATTATATAGTGTCCTTGTCTCTTTTCACAGCCTTTGTTTTAAAGTCTATTTTATCTGATATGAGTATTGCTACTTCTACTTTCTCTTAGTCTCTATTTTCGTGGAATATCTTTTTCAAGCCCTTCACTTTCAGTCTGTATGTGTCCCTTGTTTTGAGGTGGGTCTCTTGTAGACAACATATATAGGGGTCTTGACTGTGTGGATAACAATAAACTGTGGAAAATTCTGAAGGAGATGGGAATACCAGACCACCTGATCTGCCTCTTGAGAAATTTGTATGCAGGTCAGGAAGCAACAGTTAGAACTGGACATGGGACAACAGACTGGTTCCAAATAGGCAAAGGAGTACGTCAAGGCTGCATGTTGTCACCCTGCTTATTTAACTTCTATGCAGAGTACATCATGAGAAATGCTGGATTGGAAGAAACACAAGCTGGAGTCAAGATTGCCGGGAGAAATATCAATAACCTCAGATATGCAGATGACAGAAAGTGAAGAGGAACCAAAAAGCTGCTTGATCAAAGTGAAAGTGGAGAGTGAAAAAGTTGGCTTAAAGCTCAACATTCAGAAAACGAAGATCATGGCATCCGGTCCCATCACTTCATGGGAAATAGATGGGGAAACTGTGGAAACCGTGTCAGATTTTATTTTTCTGGGCTCCAAAAATCACTGCAGATGGTGACTGCAGCCATGAAATTAAAAGACGCTTACTCCTTGGAAGGAAAGTTATGACCAATCTAGATAGCATATTCAAAAGCAGAGACATTACTTTGCCAACAAAGGTTCATCTGGTCAAGGCTATGGTTTTTCCTGTGGTCATGTATGGATGTGAGAGTTGGACTGTGAAGAAGGCTGAGCACTGAAGAATTGATGCTTTTGAACTGTGGTGTTGGAGAAGACTCTTGAGAGTCCCTTGGACTGCAAGGAGATCCAACCAGTCCATTCTGAAGGAGATCAGCCCCTGGGGTTTCTTTGGAAGGAATGATGCTAAAGCTGAAACTCCAGTACTTTGGCCACCTCATTCGAAGAGTTGACTCATTGGAAAAGACTCTGATGCTGGGAGGGATTGGGGGCAGGAGGAGAAGGGGACAACAGAGGATGAGATGGCTGGATGGCATCACCGACTCGATGGATGTGAGTCTGGGTGAACTCCGGGAGTTGGTGATGAACAGGGAGGCCTGGCGTGGTGCAATTCATGGGGTTGCAAAGAGTCGGACACGACTGAGCGACTGATCTAATCTGATCTGTTTTTGTATCCATTCAGCCAGGCTTTGTCTTTTGGTTGAGGCATTCAACCCATTTACATTTAAGGTAATTATTGATAAGTATGATCCATTGCCATTTACTTTATTGTTTTGGGTTCGAGTTTATACACCTTTTTGTGTTTCCTGTCTAGAGACAATCCTTTAGCATTTGTTGGAAAGCTGTTTTGGTGGTGCTGAATTCTCTCAGCTTTTGCTTGTCTGTAAAGCTTTTGATTTCTCCTTCATATCTGAATGAGATCCTTGCTGGGTATAGTAATCTGGGCTGTAGGTTATTTTCTTTCATCACTTTAAGTATGTCCTGTCATTCCCTCCTGGCCTGAAGAGTTTCCATTGAAAGATCAGCTGTTATCCTTATGGGAATCCCCTTGTGTGTTATTTGTTGTTTTTCCCAAAAATAAACAAATGGGACCTAATTAAAATTAAAAGCTGCTGCACAACAAAGGAAACTATAAGCAAGGTGAAAAGACAGCCTTCAGAATGGGAGAAAATAATAGCAAATGAAGCAACTGACAAAGAATTAATCTCAAAATTATACAAGCAACTCCTGCAGCTCAATTCCAGAAAAATAAATGACCCAATCAAAAAATGGGCCAAAGAACTAAACAGACGTTTCTCCAAAGAAGACATACAGATGGCTAACAAACACATGAAAAGATGCTCAACATCACTCATTGTCAGAGAAATGCAAATCAAAACCACAATGAGGTACCATGTCACGCCAGTCAAAATGGCTGCTATCCAAAAGTCTACAAGCAATAAATGCTGGAGAGGGTGTGGAGAAAAGGGAACCCTCTTACACTGTTGGTGGGAATGCAAACTAGTACAGCCACTATGGAGAACAGTGTGGAGATTCCTTAAAAAACTGGAAAGAGAACTGCCATACGACCCAGCAATCCCACTGCTGGGCACACACACCAAGGAAACCAGAATTGAAAGAGACACGTGTACCCCACTGTTCATCCCAGCACTGTTTATAATAGCCAGGACATGGAAGCAGCCTATATGTCCATCAGCAGACAAATGGATAAGAAAGCTGTGGTACATATACACAATGGAGTATTATTCAGCCATTAAAAAGAATACATTTGAATCAGTTCTAATGAGGTGGATGAAAGTGGAGCCTATTATACAGAGTGAAGTAAGCCAGAAAGAAAAACACCAATACAGTATACTAATGCATATATATGGAATTTAGAAAAATGGTAATGATAACCCTGTATGCGAGACAGCAAAAGAGACACAGATGTATAGAACAGTCTTCTGGACTCTGTGGAAGAGGGCGAGGGTGGGATGATTTGGGAGAATGGCACTGAAACATGTAAAATATCATATGTGATATGAATTGCCAGTGCAGGTTCGATGCATGATACAGGATGCCCAGGGCTGATGCACTGGGATGACCCAGAGGGATGGTATGGGGAGGGAGGTGGGAGGGGGGTTCAGGATGGGGAACACATCTACACCCGTGGTGGGTTCATGTTGATGTATGGCAAAACCAATACAATATTATAAAGTAACTAGCCTCCAATTAAAATAAATACATTTATGTTAAAAAAGAGTAAATTCTCTGCAGAACGTCAATAATTTTGTGTACTTCTAATTCCTTGCTGTCTTGAATTTCTGAGCCTCATAAAATAAAAATTACTTATTAGGATAAAAGCAATTAAAATCAGACCCACAGGTTATATTTCGTAAGTTTATGGTGGGCCAGCCTCAGGAGAGTATAACCAGAGAGACACTGAAGGGGGAACAGTTGCAGCTGCGCTTGCAAGCCTCAGGCCTTGCAAAACCCACTCTGAAGTGTTAATACCATACACAGATTCTGTAAGGTAAGGCATAACCAGTAGTAACCAGCAAGAGGACTGTCCCAAAACTTTTTACAGAGAAAATGTATAGCCTGCCAAAAAGGATGAAAATCAAAGGATGAAAATCAAACAGAAAGTTTTAGTTATTAGGCCTTATGTGTTAATGAAAACTCCTACTAAAAAAAGTCATCTCATGTTTTAAATTTTTTACTATATTGCATAATATAATTTATGAAGTTTTTATTATATTGTACATTATTTAAAATGTACATTTCTCTCCCAATCCCAAAATAGGATTGCAGTTTAAACTTTTTTCTATTTTTGATATTTTACTGCTACCTACATTAATAAACCTTTAAAATTTGTACACATTTTCCTTGATTTAATAAATAATGAATGTATCAGTCAGGATTCATTTATGAAGACAAGTCATTGTAACAGAGTAAATTTAATATAAGGAATTGGTTACAGAGTTATTGGACAACTGAAAGTAAAAGGAACTAAAGTAACATATAGAAACTCAAAAAAGCAGCTCCTTTTATTAAACCTGGAGGAACAAAAAGAAAGGATAAGATTATTAGAACTGATCAGCTGGTGTTGGTACTCCAGGAGCTTCAGAAGAGAGATCAACACAGCTGGGACTCAGAAGTCTAAGAGAAGGCCACTGCAGGGCAGCTGCAAGCTGGTACCAGTATCTCTGAGTAGGCAATGAGCTGTTCTGGGAGCATGGGAGACAAACTGCTGTCCTCAGGATGAAACACCACCTGTCAGGACATTGGCAGGAACAGGAAGCAGAATCAGAAGCAGCAGGTCCCCTTTTCTACCTCCAGTTCTGCCTTCTGCCTCTTGGGCCCAATTTGACAGGGATCCAGACAGCAAACAAAAATGTGGCTTGCCAAGTTCCAGCACACATGCACACACCCCCCCGCCCCATTTTAAATAAATACTTGAGGTGCTTTAATCTTTTCTGAGGCCCACCACTTTCGATAAAAGGAAAGTCTTCCTTCACATAAGGGAAACCTGACAGTATTCCTGAGAAATGATATTCAGCATCATGTAACTGACCAACCTTTTAAACCAACGACCAGATTCAAAACTATTTAAGAGATTCAAGACTCAAGCTCTTGCCCCCAATCCCTCCCAGCATCAGAGTCTTTTCCAATGAGTCAACTCTTCGCATGAGGTGGCCAAAGTACTGGAATTTCAGCTTCAGCATAATTTCTTCCAATGAACACCCAGGACTGATTTCCTTTAGGATGGACTAGTTGGATCTCCTTGCCGTCCAAGCAACAGACTCTCAAGAGTCTTCTCCAACACCACAGTTCAAAAGCATCAATTCTTTGGCGCTCAGCTTTCTTCACAGTCCAACTCTCACATCCATACATGACCACTGGAAAAACCATAGCCTTGACTAGACGAACCTTTCTTGGCAAAGTTATATATGTGTGTATATACACACATACATACATACACACACCACATAGATACATATATACACACACCACATATATATATACACACATATACATATATATACACATACCACATATATATATATGTATCTATACACACACACACACATATATATACACACACCACATACATATATACACACACCTCATATATATATATATATACATATACACACACACACACACACACACACACATGTCCATGGGATTCTCCAGGCAAGAACACTGGAGAGGGTTGCCATTTCCTCCTCCAATGCATGAAAGTGAAAAGTGAAAGCGAAGTCATTCAGTCGTGTCCGACTCCTAGCGACCCCAGGGACTGCAGCCCACCAGGCTCCTCCGTCCATGGGATTTTCAAGATAAGAGTACTGGAGTGGGGTGCCATTGCCTTCTCCAATATATACAGCACGTATATACATATATACACACACACACACACTATATATATACATACACACACACACACACACCACTTAGATACATATATACACACACCACATATGTATGTATGTATACACACACCAATATATATATATACACACATCACATATATATACACACACACACACACACATATACATATACCAACCACATCTTTCTTACTCATTCATCTGTTGATGGACACAGATTGCTTTCGCATCTCAGCTACTATAAATAATGCTGCAGTGAGCATAGTGGTGGGTGCATGTACCTTTTCAAATAATTTTTTTTTGTTTTTTTTTTGAAAAATACACAGAAATGGAATTGCTGGATCATACGGTAAACCTACTTTTAATTTTTTAAGGAACCTCCATACTGTTTACATTCCCACCAACAGTTCCCTGTTCTCCATACCCTCCCCAATCCATGTTATTTGCTGTGTTTCTGATAATAGCCATTCTGACAAGTGTGAGGAGATATCTCATTGTGCTTTTGCTTTGTGTTTCCCTGATGATTAGTGATGTTGAGCATGTTTTCATGTGTCTTTTGGCCCATCTGTATGTCTTTAGAAAAAATGTCTATTAAGGTCCTCTACTATACTGTTTTAACATAAAACTGAAAAGCACTGAAACTTTCATCAATAGGGCATATGCTGAATGCTGCTACACCAGTTACAGCTGTAAAATAATGTAAGTTATTTCTAAGTATTCACTCTTCTCTGTACATTATTAAGTAAAATGGAAGACTCAAAAATATGTACAATATTTAAACATTTCAGAAAACCTTAAAATTTAATTTCTGCCTACATACACTGGCAAAGGATACAACGTATTTGGACTGATTCACACTACACTGGCTTTGCCGTAGTGCTCACCTTTGGAGAGAGGAACAAGAGGTCAGTGAGAGGCACAGACTTACCTTTATTGTGTGCTTCTGTCCTTCAAATTTTTTTTACTATATTAAGAAAAGCCCTTCAAAGGAGGGGAAAAAAGAAAGAAGGGAAGGAAAGACAAATGGAAGGGTGTTGGGTTTAGATTTTTATCAGGAGTCAACACTAAGATTCTTTTAAAATTTTGTGACAGCTGGAAAAGTCACTCTTCCAGCACTGCTCACAGCATCATTTTTGTATTGAGTAGTGAAAAATGAGAATATGGTCAGCTCTTTTATTTTCAAAGTCAAATGGGACTCTTCTCTGTGAGGCAATAAATGCAATCACAGATGTGTACAATCATAAACGTGAATGGCCCGTTGATGATCATCTGCTCCTCTTGCTTCCTGTGCTGAACGGAGACCAAGGTACAGTCCACTGCAATGAACAGACACAGGACTTCTATATGCAAAGTGCGACAATCCATTGATTTCGAGTAAAGGAAAAGCTAATCATTTCACGAACAACATTCTATGAGTAGAAAGTAGTTCCTGGAAGGGAATGTTTACACTAGTTTTCAGGAAAAACAGGTAGTGAGAGTGTTGGGAATTTAGGACAGTGTGCCACATACCGTCGTGAAATGACATTTGCTTTCCTTGACATAAAACAGAAATTTTCTCTGTTGCCATGTTCTGGCTTTTTTTTTTTTGAGTAAGATTTAATCTTATTTCAAATCTCAGCAAGTTGCTTAAAATGAGAATAACTGGTTTAAAATAGATAATGAGAACTGAACAGAAAAACTTGCACCTCCCATCAGATCCAAACAATTCTATTAGCACAGAACATAGTCAGATGGAAGATTCTCTATTGACAGAGTTCTTTTTTAAAAAGTTCCTTCTCTCATTGTGCCTGTATTTTGAAATGTACAAATTAATTAAAATAATAAAGATTTATTGAAAATTTGTGATGGTTTACCATGGGCTGGAGCTCTGATTATATAAAAACAAGTAAGTCATAGGTATTCTCTCAGGGAATGTTCAAAGTAGTCATGCAATAGATGAGTAAAATGATAATACTCTGGGAAGTTTCTAGATGAAAAATGTTCAAAATATATGCATTTATCTTCACTCCCAATTGAAGTCCTAATAAAATGACAGTAAAGGATAAAGTAAAATTTAATTAAAAGAATTTAATGGTATAAACCTACATAGGAAAGTATAACAGAAGAAGAAATTATGGCAACAAAATTTATAAAGATGAAACACAGATAGATGAGTAATAAATAACTCTGAAAACCATAAATTAAAGATTATTCCAAAAGTTACCATGTTGTTGAACAGTTTCAGAACTCCCTGTTCAATCTGTCAAGGCTGGAAGCTGACAAGACAGGCAGCTCATATTCCCTATTAGAGATACTTCTTTTGACATTTAACTTAATTTTTTCAATTGAGAAGTATTTTTCATTAAAATATATTAATGTCTGCATATACCTTTTCTGGTTGAGTAGGTACATATTTAGGAGTGAAGACTAGCATAATAATTGACAGCAAGAGACGTTTAGGGTCTTCATTCCTAGGTTTGGAATATCTTTGCCTTCTACCAGAATCAGGGTATGTATTTCACAAACTATTTTACATGCACCTTGAAAAATTCTAAAGATTCAACAATACCTCATCTGCTCACATTTCTCAGAACTAATGGTGGAAACAGGTCAAAATAGAATTGTGAAAAGTGAACTCATCATGACTGTACAGAAACCAGACTTACTGCCCATGGCTCGTGTGAGCATGAAATTATCTCTCCAAAAAAATGTTCATGAAGAGGCCCATGAAGCTCTGTTTATGTAAAATGATGAGCCTGGTTGGAAGTAGCCCATGCCATGAACAGATGGACAGGAAATGGAACAGAGAAGAAAAAGTTCTACGTTTTAAGTTTGACTGTTCCTTGTCTGTAGTTTGCGCCCATAAATAAGTAATCACAAATCTGGTTTAAACAAGCTGCAGCCAATCAATCAATCCCATATCTGGTTTGGTACCCCACTCTGAAAATCAGCCAATCACTAAACTCCACGCTAAACATCATTCAATTCTTAAAAAAAAATCACTCCTGAAAATAAGCCAACCCTTACCCTTCATATTGTCCCAAATTCTTTAAAGTTCCCTTTTTGTTTTGTTCAGAAAGACAATGGCCTAAAAACATATCTCTATCTTCTTCAGCAAGTAATAAATTTAACCTAGTTTCAGGAATATGAGTGATCTTTGCTGTTGAAAGAACAGAGTAGAAAGTTCAAAAATAGAGCAAAATTCACACTTAGACTTAATATGTCATGAAGGTTGTATACCAAAAGCCCCAAATTGGACTTTTTAATATGTGATGTTCGAATAATTAGAACCCTATAGGAAAAAATAAAACTAGATCTATCCCATCAACTAAACATGAGTAAATTCTAAATGAGTCGAATATATAAATACAAAACATGAAAAGCACAAGAAAGAATTCCTTTATAACCTCGGACTTGGAAAGGCCTTTCCAAGACAACATTTAGAAGCCATAAAAGAACAACTAAGTTAAAAAGAAACAATCTCCTCACTGGCAAATCTATACCATAACTAAAACTTAAGCAAATGGCACACTGAGAATAATAAATATTGGCAACTCATAGCACAAGATCCAATCCCTCTGATTATAAACATTTATCAAATATAAATTTAAAAATTAAATAAATTTATAGAAAAATAGGTAAAAGGCAACAACAGAGTTCACAAAAATAAACAACTATATACATCAGAAATGGTTAAACTGACTCATGAATGAAAAAATATACATGAAACTGCACTAAACTATCACTTTATTATACTGTCAAAAATCCAAATTTTCAAACACATGTAAATTGTGTTGTAACAAACACCTGTGGCAAAGCTAGAGGCAAAAGCATTCTATTTCTTAGGAGGAAGAAATTGTGCAATCTACCTTGAAAGAAATCTGATGATATCTGTCAAAACTACAAATGCATTTACCCTTTGACCTACTAGTTATACTTCTGGGAACTTATACTGCAACTAAACTAATACGTATACCAAATAAAGTATCTATAAGGCTCTTCATTGGAACACCTTTATAACAACAAAAGATGCGAAACAACCCAAGTATTCATCAAGAGGTGATCGGTTAAATAAACTATGACACATTCATATAAAGAAATACTACTTAATACTATATCAGTGTTCAGGTGAAAAGATCTCAAGACTATATTATTAGGTTTTTTTTTTTTTTAAAGCAAAATAAGGGCATTCTACATGTTGTGCTGACGTTTACACGAAAACAGAGGGAGTAAAGTCACATTTAAAGATTTGCTTTTGTTTACCTTATAAAAAGCACTTGAAATATTACACAGGAAACTAGCAGAGGGCAAGAAGGAACATGAGTGTTGGCTGAGAAGAGAGCAATCGTTTTCAACATATACTTTTTGTATCATTTTGATACTGAACTATGAAAATATTCAAAAATTATTCAATGTTTAAAAAATTCAGAAAATTATGGGCCTGTGCCTAGTTTTATTGGTATGACTCTTTTTATTGGTTCCTTACACTACAACAAAACTAAACAAATCATTCTCTGAGCTGTCAAAAAAGAAGTGTAAAATGCTTGCATTTCAGAAGTTAAGATGACATACATCTCAGAACACTGACTGAAAAGCCCTATGATGTTATGGCTTCACAGCTGAGAAAATACTTGGAAGAGTTGCAGGCTCTTGCTGTAGAAACCTCATATGATTGATTCGTTTCCTCTTCACATCAGTAAGACAGTACAGAGATATCTGACTTCTTTTAGCAGCTGACCTACTTGGATTAATGCTCTATGTCAACAGTGGTACTGTGTTCCTACAGTAAGCACGTATTCCTTCGCCCATGCTAAAATTGTGAACTTTGTAGATCCTAAAACCACTTTGATTCTGGGAAAACTTACAGTTTTAGAAAAAGAAAATATGACACTCAAAGGAACCCTTTTTATTTGCAGAAACCATGCATACCTATGATTGCCTTGAGATGGACTGGGCTTCTGCTATGTAAATTATCTGCCCCCACTGTGTCATATTCCCTAAATGAAAGCACTGCACCATTTGGAATCAAAGCACATTAACACTGAGGATGTAATGATCCCCACATGCGTGGTTGAAAGCCCTTCGAGATAAATAAAGAATCTGACGAACAGGACTGTTTTCCCAAACCTGCCCATAGCTGCGATTGTGGCCATCAGGTTGCTAGAAAGTGGCACGAGAATTTCCAGGAGGAGTTTACACTCTTAACAGCACAGATTTCTGTGCCCATATACCTGAAAAGTCAGAATCTATCCCTGATTTACTGAGTTATACACAAAAGAAAGTAAAAATATTGGACCTATTTACATGGACTACAGCCTTTCAAGGAATTAAAGAATAAAAGTTATATATTTACTAATTTGGAGAAGAGTGATTTATTTAGTTAGGATGAAAATACATATAAAATTATAAAGTTGTAACCTTAAATAAGTATGAAAGTGAAAGTGAAGTTGTTCAGTCGTGTCCAACTCTTTGTGACCCCATGGACTGTAACCTACCAGGCTCCGTGGTCCATGGGATTTTCCAGGAAAGAATACTGGAGTGGGCTGCCATTTCCTTCTCCAGGGGATCTTCCCAACCCAGGGATCGAACCCAGGTCTCCTGCATTGCAGACAAATGCTTTACTGTCTGAGCCACTAGGGAAGCCCACACGAGCCTTTTCACCTGAGGCATGTAGTGAGTATTTTGTATGATTTAGGAGAAGTCTAAGAAATGAAGTCTGAAGGATAAGAAGTAAGGAGTTTTATGCTGGAAAGCACTTTCAGTGTGCCATGCAGAGGGAAATCCAGTGACTTCAGAAGTCTTGTTGAGGGGATGGGGTTAGAAATTCAAAGGCCAAGGCAGCTGGAATTTGGGCTGGGGGAGAGACAGAAAGGAGCTTCATAGAGAGAGCCCTCAAGACCTCCCAAGGGGCTCCCCTGAGTCTCTGGATGAGTACTGATCAATGCGTGCATGTGAAGAAACTACCTAAGTCTGAAGAAAAGGGCTGGAATTTCTACCAATCTACATGAAAAGATTTTCTAATACATGGATCAGTGGATAGAGTCATCAGAAGTTTATCATTTTAATAGTGAGGCTAAATTAGCCCTAGACTAATCTTGCTCTGGACTCAGCTTAACCAAGCTTTAAAGCAAGCTTCAAAACAAGCCAACCCTTTCCAAATAAACTAACTGGCCCAGATTAAAGTTCAAACACATTTAAAGATATAATTTTTTAAAACTTCATCAACCAATAATGTAAAATTAAAATATCTGGTGTCCAATCTAAAATTGTCAGGCATGAAAAGAGGGAAGAAAATAATGTCCCAGAAAAAGGAGTGAGCTTAGTAATAAAAACAGGCACATAAACGAAAAAGATGATAAAATTAGGAGAAAACATGCTTGAAAGATATAAGAAAACATAAACATGACAGGGAGAGAAGTGAAAGATATTTTTTAAAGAAATAAAATAAAATAAATAATATAAAAATGAAATAAAAATTTTTATTGAAAATTTTTATTGTAAAACAAAATACTTGAAATAAAAATCTCACTGGATAGGATAATAACAGAGTAGACACAGAAGAAGGGAAATACTGCTAAAATGCATCAATTTACCAAGAGGCCATAATCCTGAATATGTGTACCTAATACAAGAAGCAAAAAACAGATGAAGGTGGAAAAAGAAATAGACAAATCCACAATAGTTAGAGTCTTTAACACCCTTTCTTCAATAATTTATGAACAAGAAGAAAACATCAGTACCCATATATTTGAAACACATTATCAAGCAACATCAGCTAATTGAAACAATAAAACACCTAAAATCAAGAGTGGAACAGGGTTTTCCTGGTGACTCAGTGGTAAAGAACTCACCTGCCAATGTGGGAGAGGCTTCCCTGATAGCTCAATGGGGGAAGACACGGGTTCAATCCTTGCTCTGGGAAGATCCCACATGCTGCGGAGCAACTGAGCCTGAGTGTCAAGAGAAGCCACTGCAACGAGAAACATGTGAACTGCAACTAGAGAGGAGCCTCCACTTGCCACAGCTAAAGAAAAGCCTGCACAGCAACAAAGACCCAGCAGAGCTCCCCAAAAAATAAACAAATTTTTTAAAAATTGGTTACTTAAAAAATAGAAGTAGAACAAAACAAATGGGAAGGACATAATCAAATTTAAAAGCTTTCACACAGCAAAGGAGCTCATCAACAAACCAAAATGGTAAACTGAATGGGAGAAAACATTTGCAATGTCCAATATGGCACTAAATCCAAAATGTATAAAGAACTCAGCAAATCAATATCAAAAAAACAACTCCATTAAAAATCGGCAGAGGACCTGAAGGCATTTTTCCAAAGACAAAAAGATGGCAGACTCATGAAAGGATGTTCTAATCAGTAATTATCAGGGAAATGCCATTCAAAACAACAATGTTATCACCTCATAGCTTCGAGAATGGAGAAAAGGGAAACTTAACTCACTGTTGGTAGAAATGTAAATTAATACAGCCACTACAGAAAACAGTACAGAGATTCCTCAAAAAATTAAAATAAACTACCATTATTTTCAGTTCAGTCAGTAGCTCAGTTCTGTCTTGTGACCCCATGGACTGCAGCTCGCCAGGCCTCTCTGTCCATCACCAACTCCCAGAGTTTACCCAAACTCATGTCCATTGAGTCGGTGATGCCATCCAACCATGTCATCCTCTGTCGTCCCCTTCTCCTCCTGCCCTCAATATTTCCCAGCATCAGGGTCTTTTCAATGGAGTCAGCTCTTCACATTAGGTGGCCAATGTATTGGAGTTTGAGCTTCAACATCAGTCCTTCCAATGAATAACTGGTTGGATCTCTTTGCAGTCCAAGGGACTCTCAAGAGTCTTCTCCAACACCACAGTTCAAAAGCATCAATTCTTCAGTGCTCAGCTTTCTTTACAGTCCAATTCTCACATCCATACATGACCACTGGAAAAACCATAGCCCTGACTAGACAGACCTTTTTTGACAAAGTAATGTCTCTGCTTTTTAATATGCTGTCTAGGTTGGTCATAACTTTCTTTCCAAGGAGTCAGTATCTTTTAATTTCATGGCTGCAATCATCATCTGCAGTGATTTTGGAGCCCAGAAAAATAAAGTCAGCCACTGTTTCCCCATCTATTTGCCATGAAGTGATGGGACTGGATGGCATGATCTTAGTTTTCTGAATGTTGAGCTTTAAGTCAGCTTTGTCACTCTCTCCTTTCACTTTCATCAAGAGGCTCTTTAGTTCTTCTTCACTTTCTGCCATTAGAGTGGTGTCATCTGCATATCTGAGGTTATTGATATTTCTCCTGGCAATCTTGATTCCAGCTTGTGCTTTATCCAGCCCAGCGTTTCTCATGGTGTATTCTGCATAGAACTTAAATAAGCAGGGTGACATTATACAGCCTTGATGTACTTCTTTTCTTATTGGAACCAGTCTGTTGTTCCATGTCCAGTTCTAACTGCCGCTTCCTGACCTGCATACAGGTTTCTCAAGAGGCAGGTCAGGTGGTCTGGTATTCCCATCTCTTGAAGAATTTCCCACAGTTTATTGTGATCCACACAGTCAAAGGCTTTGGCATAGTCAATAAAGCAGAAATACATGTTTTTCTGGAACTCTCTTGCTTTTTTGATGATCCAGAGGATGTTGGCAATTTGGTCTCTGGTTCTGCTGCCTTTTCTAAAACCAATGTGAACATCTAGAAGTTCACAGTTCACATATTGCTGAAGCCTGGCTTGGAGAAATTTTGAGCATTACTTTACTAGCGTGTGAGATGAGTGAAATTGTGTGGTAATATATATACACACATACATACATACATATATATACATAATGAAATATTAACCATAAAAAAGAATGAAATTTTTCCGTTTGCAACAATATGAATGGACCTAGAGGATATTATGCTTACTGAAATGTCAGAAAAATACTGCATGTTTTTACTCCTATTTAGAATCTGAAAAATAAGACAAATGAACAAACATAACAAAACAGCAACAGACTCACAGATACAAAGAACAAACAAGTGGTCACCAGAGGAGAGAGGGGTGGAGAGAAGAGCGGAACAGGTGAGGGGGCTCGAGCAGCAGAGCACCAGGCAGAAAGCACACTAAACGGATGCAGCACGCAGCACAGGCACACGTGCAATGTTCACACTCGTTCTGTGCAGCATGTTCAGTCGCTTCAGCTGTGTCTGACTCTTCATGACCTTCTAGACTGCAGCCCTCAGGCTCCTAGTCCATGGGATTCTCCAGGCAAGAACACTTGAGTGTGTTACCATTTCCTTCTCCAGGGTTTCTTCCCAACTCAGGGATCGAAACTGTGGTTCTTATGTCTCCTCCTAGCACCACCTTGGAAGCCAACTTTGTATGGAGTATAATCTATAAAAAATATCAAATTATTACATTGTATATTTGGAAGTAATATAATATTGTAAATCAACTACACAAACAAAAATTTGTTTTTTTAAAAAAGACACGGAAAAAAGAAATCCTGAGGAGAAAAGGGCCTCGCAATTCCAAATATTCCAATATTTGTGGAGATTTTCCTTCTCATTCTAAATATTCACTTTTACACCTTAAAAAAAGAGTTGAAAAAAAACGTTTTCAGACTTTTAAAGTCTCAAATGAATCTGTCCATACTCACCCTTTCTTAGGAAGCTTTGAAAGGAGATGTTCATTAGAAGAAAATAAACTAAAAAAGGAGAAAACATAGGACACATAAAATAGATAATCCAACACAGTGAGAGGGATGGGAATCCATAGAACCTAGAGCAGCAGCTGCGCCCCTGACAGAGAGAAGTCGTTTCAGAGCACAGTGGGCTCTGGGAGAGGGGAATAAACGGAGATGAAATTCACTGAAATGTCTATTAAGTTTAAATCACTGACAGAAAGTTTTTAAGGTAGGTAAAGAGTGTACAGATGGCTTAGTAATAGCTACACAGAAAACTAAGACAAGAAAATAAAATATGTATTATCTTCTCCAAGAAACACAAAAGGTTATACAAGAAAAGAAATGCAATCGTAGTATATTATGCTGCTCAGTTGTGAACCACTGTCATATTTGTATCAGAAGGACTGTGGAAGATATATGTGTGTGTGTGTCTTTATTTGGTGGGCTGTGGAGAGAGCAGGAAAAAAAATTAAATTCTTATTTTCCACAGAGAGAAGACTGAAAAATTAAGAAATGGCAGTATAAGCAATAAAATCTTGTCATGTGGATATATGGAGTTAGAATCAAAAGATGAAGCCGTAAGGGTTGGAAGTAGTTGATTTAGACAGTGGGACATTATTTCTCATAATAAAAACTTGTGAAATTCTTTGTTTAAATCATATGCATGTATAACCTTGATGAAATTTTTAAAAATTTTACAAAATAAATAGACCCTATTTGAGAAGTTCTGTAAGAAAGAGCAACACTATAGTTCAGCAAGGAGTTGGGGCAGAGTTCAGGGCAATCTTCTCAGAGAAAACAATTCTTTACATTCTTTACCTCATTATAAACTGTAGTTAATGACCAGTTGAGGGACAGAAAGCCCTGTTAGGAGAGGAAAACTCCTGGGCAGCAGCTGAGCGGGATCTGCAGAGACGCTCCCCCGGGGACCCCAGCGGTCAGCGCCCGCACCATGAGCGTGGCGGGAGGGGCTGGAGGGGCTGGAGGCATGTGCCCACCTGGGTCAGAGGGTGCTCTTGTGTGCTCAGAGGGCACTGACAGGGCAGGTTTGCATTCCTGAGGCAAGAATGATCTTTCAAAGGGGACATGTGCTGGACTCTGAAAGCACTGTGGACAGACAGGTCATTTCTGAGGCTGGGGCGCTAGCTCAGTGCAGAGGGACAAGCAGAGGGGGTGGGGGAGGGGGGTGGCTGCGAGGCTGCAGGAAAAGCTGGGACAGCGGCGTTTCAGAAACCCGAGGAATATTTTCAAGACACAGGAAGCAGCAGACTGTGACAAATGCCACACAAAGAAGACAAGGACAAAAAATCTGTTCCTTTGATTTCACAATAATAAAGGCTGACTTCGGTGAGGACAGCCACGACCTCTCAGCAACGACAGTGCAATCTCCGTTACAGTGAACTGGAGGGAGGAAGTGGATGGAGTAAGGGCGCTCTTCTTCCGACTAGACACAGTCCACAGAGACCCAGGTTATTCTGACCCATCTGACAGCTCATGGTGAACTAGCATTCATTACGTAATATATATTTTCTTAATACTCAAAGAGTAATAGAAGGATTAATACTATGGACAGAGGTTCGTGACATTGTACAGGAGGCAGTTATCAAGACCATCTCCAAGAAAAAGAAATGCAAAAAGGCAAAATGGCTGTCTGAGGAGGCCTTACAAATAGCTGTGAAAAGAAGAGAACCAAAAGGCAAAGGCAAAAAGGAAAGATATAAGCATCTGAATGCAGAGTTCCAAAGAACAGCAAGGAGAGATGAGAAAGCCTTCCCTGGGGACCAATGCAAAGAAATAAAGGAAAACAATACAATGGGAAAGACTAGAGATCTCTTCAAGAAAATTAGAAATACCAAGGGAACATTTCATGCAAAGATGGGCTCAATAAAGGACAGAAATGGTATGGGCATAACAGAAGCAGATTTTAAGAAGAGATGGCAAGAATACACAGGAGAACTGTGCAAAAAATATCTTTAGGGCCCAGATAATCACGATGGTGTGATCACTCACCTAGAGCCAGACATCCTGGAATGCGAAGTCATGTGGGCCTTAGGAAGCATCACTATGAACAAAGCTGGTGGAGGTGATGCAATTCCAGTTGAGCTACTTCAAATCCTCAAAGATGATGCTGTGAAAGTGCTGCACTCAATATGTCAGCAAATTTGGAAAATTCAAGCAGTGGCCACAGGACTGGAAAAGGTCAGTTTTCATTCCAATCCCAAAGAAAGGCAACGCCAAAGAATGCTCAAACTATTGCACAATTGCACTCATCTCACACGCTAGTAAAGTAATGCTCAAAATTCTCCAAGTCAGGCTTCAACAGTATGTGAACTGTGAACTTCCTGATGTTCACGCTGGTTTAGAAAAGGCAGAGGAACCAGAGATCAAATTGCCAACATCCATTGGATCATCAAAAAGCAAGAGAGTTCCAGGAAAACTTCTGCTTTATTGACTATGCCAAAGCCTTTGACTGTGTGGATCACAATAAACTGTGGGGAAATTCTTCAAGAAATGGGAATACTAGACCATCTGACTCTTGAGAAATCTGTGTGCAGGTCAAGAAGCAACAGTTAGAACTGGACATCGAACAACACACTGGTTCCAAATAGGAAAAGGAGTACATCAAGGCTGTATATTGTCACCCTGCTTATTTAACTTATATGCAGAGTACATCATGAGAAACGCTGGGCTGGATAAAGCACAAGCTGGAATCAAGATTGCTGGGAGAAATATCAATAACCTCAGATATCCAGATGATACCACCCTATGGCAGAAAGCAAAGAACTAAAGAGCCTCTTGATGAAAGTGAAAGAGGAGAGTGACAAAGCTGGCTTAAAGCTCAACATTTAGAAAACAAAGATCATGGCATCTGGTCCCATCACTTCATGGGAAAAAGAGGGGGAAACAGTATCAGACTTTATTTTGGGGGCTCCAAAATCACTGAAGATGGTGACTGAAGCCATGAAATTAAAGATGCTTACTCCTTGGAAGGAAAGTTACGACCAACCTAGATGGCATATTCAAAAGCAGAGACATTACTTTGCCAACAAAGGTCTGTCTAGTCAAGGCTATGGTTTTTCCAGTAGTCATGTATGGATGTGAGAGCTGGGACTATAAAGAAAGCTGAATGCCGAAGAATTGATGCTTTTGAACTGTGGTGTTGGAGAAGATTCTTGAGAGTCCTTGGACTGCAAGGAGATCCAAACCAGTCCATCCTAAAGGAGATTAGTCCTGAGTGTTCATTGGAAGGACCGATGCTAAAGCTGAAACTCCAATACTTTGGCCACCTGATAAGAAGAGCTGATTCATTTAAAATGAGTCATTTAATCTTTCCCACCCTGATGCTGGGAAAGATTGAAGTAGGGAGGAGAAGGGATGACAGAGAATAAGCTGGTTGGATGGCATCACTGACTCAATGGACATGTGTTTGGGTAAACTCCAGGAGTTGGTGATGGACAGGGAGGCCTAGCATTCTGCGGTCCATGGGTGGCAAAGTGTCAAACACGACTGAGCAACTGAACTGAACTGAAGGTTAGAATAAGGATTGAGGTTGCCTGAAGTCAAATGACAGAGCTGCGATTACTTAAATTAGACTTTCTAGACCCTGTGCTCATAACCACCAATTTTTTAGGACAATGCATAGTTCCTGAGTTCATTTTCACATGACCTATGCCTCCTGAAACAAGACATAAAGGAATCTCAAGGAAAGTCTTAAATCATTCAATTGTGTAATGTTCAAGCTGAAGGGAACTTAATTCAGTTGTGTATGCATACTCAGTTGAAACAGGGAGGTTAGGTGAATTGCCCAAAACCACAGAACTACTAAACTTGAGGCTTGACAGTGCAAGTCCTACTCCATACCTCTCAGTAAATTCAACATATTTTAAATAATGATACTCCAAAACAGTCCAATGCATAGAACACACAGCTTTTCTTGTCTGAAAGAGCCAGAGCATTCCAACTAATCAGATGTATTACCCAAATCTGCTTCAATACACATACATCCCAAAGTTCAAAAATAAAATTACTTTGATCTTAAATAAGTTCTTGGACCCTGCTGCTGCTGCTGCTAAGTCGCTTCAGTCGTGTCCGACTCTGTGTGACCCCACAGATGGCAGCCCACCAGGCTCCCCCATCCCTGGGATTCCCCAGGTAAGAAACACTGGAGTGGGTTGCCATTTTGTTCTCCAATGCACGAAGTGAAAGTGGAAGTTGCTCAGTCCGTGTCCGACTCTGCGACCCCATGGACTGCAGCCCACCAGGCTCCTCTGTCCATGGGATTTCCAGGCGAGAGTACTGGAGTGGGTTGCCATTACCTTCATCTCCAAATCAGATTCTCCTAGGAAGAGTGACAAAGATCCTAATGTATTATGCCAAACTTTCCTTGTCTAAAGCTGAAAAGGCTATCCAAGGATAGAGCTGGGGATTGTATTATAAATAGTCCAATTCTTTCCATTCTGGAGACTGCGTAAGGCAGCCTAGGCTAACGAGCAGACAAACCTGCATGTGGAACTGGGTGAGAACACAGTTCTCACCTCTTGACGCTCTTCCTTCTCCCCCCATCTCCCCCACCTGCTCCTGCCTCTCTCTTCCCTCCTGCTCCTGCCTCTCTCTCCTCCTCTCCCTCCCTCCTGATCTGCCTCTCTCTCCCCTCTCTCTCTCCTCCTACTCCTCCTCTCCTCCTCCATCTCTCCTCCTCTTTCTCCCCCTCCTGCTCCTCCCTCTCTCTCCCTCCTGCTTCTCCCTCTCTCTCTCCTCTCTCTCTCCTCATGCTCCTGCCTCTCTCTCCTCCTCTGAGCTCCATCCTGCTCCTCCCTCTCTCTCCTCTCTCTCTCTCTCCTCCTCCTTCTCCCTCTCTCTCCTCTCTATCTCTCCTCCTCTTTCTCCCTTCCTGCTAACCCTCTCTCTCCCTTCTCCTCCTCTGAGCTCCCCTCCTGCTCCTGCCTCTTTCTCTCCTCCTCTGAGTCTCCTTCTGTTTTCAGTCTTTTCCTCTTCTCACTCGCCCTCCCTTTTATTCATCTTTTCCTTCCTTTTTTTCTCATTATCTCTTCAGTTCAGTTCAGTTCAGTCGCTCAGTCGTGTCCGACTCTTTGTGACCCCATGAATCACACCACGCCAGGCCTCCCTGTCCATCACCAACTCCCGGAGTTCACTCAAACTCAATGTCCATCGAGTCAGTGATGCCATCCAGCCATCTCATCCTCTGTCGTCCCCTTCTCCTCCTGTCCCCAATCCCTCTCAGCATCAGAGTCTTTTCCAATGAGTCAACTCTTCACATGAGGTGGCCAAAGTACTGAGTTTCAGCTTTAGCATCATCCCCTCCAAAGAAATCCCAGGGTTGATCTCCTTTAGGATGGACTGGTTGGATCTCCTTGCAGTCCAAGGGACTCTCAAGAGTCTTCTCCCACACCACAGTTCAAAAGCATCAAATTCTTCAGTGCTCAGCTTTCCTTCACAGTCCAACTCTCACATCCATACATGACTACTGGAAAACTACAGCCTTGACTAGACAGACCTTTGTTGGCAAAGAAATGTCTCTGTTTTGAATATGCCATCTAGTTGGTCATAACTTTCCTTCCAAGGAGTAAACGTCTTTTAATTTCATGGCTGCAGTCACCATCTGCAGTGATTTTGGAGCCCAGAAAAATAAAGTCTGACACTGTTTCCACTGTTTCCCCATCTATTTCCCATGAAGTGATGGGACCGGATGCCAGGATCTTTGTTTTCTGAATGCTGAGCTTTAAGCCAACTTTTTCACTCTCCACTTTCACTTTCATCAAGAGGCTTTTGAGTTCCTCTTCACTTTCTGCCATAAGGGTGGTGTCATCTGCATATCTGAGGTTATTGATATTTCTCCCGGCAATCTTGATTCCAGCTTGTGCTTCTTCCAGCTCAGTGTTTCTCATGATGTACTCTGCATATAAGTTAATAAGCAGGGTGACAATTCTCATCAAAATAAGTATACTGCATGGTGTTTTAATACCGAATATGATCCTGAATGTCATCAGCAATGATACAATCTAGAAAAAAACAAAAACAAAAATACTGAGACCATCAGTCTTATCTGGAGATTCCAGCTCTGAGATAGGAAGCTTAAAACTCCCTGTTGGTATCAACTTATTTCCCTAGTGGTCCACCTGTATACTGGCTTTTAAATAAGTTCACATTATTGTAAGTTTGTTTGTTTTTTTTTTTTTTTTTGCCTATTGTGTCGATTAGTTTTAACAGAGTCTATGCTTTGATTCTGCCTGCAAATTTACCAGATAAACTTAATAAGCCTTTAATAGGATGGAGACAAACTACCAGGTGCCTGGTTCTATTTTCAAGAGCTCTCCTCAGCTGTCTTTAGATAATGAAAATAAACACCTAGAAAGAACCGCACAGACCATAAAGTTTACGAATAGCCAAGGATAAAACACATTTTTTTCAGTAAAGCTTCAAGACACAGAAATGTTTAACCAAAAAAAAAGAACTGAAGTGTGAACTAAAGACTCAAAACAGCAATATAGTTCTAAGTACATCCATGGAGGCTGGCACATGTTCTAACTCCACTCAAGGGCTCAGAGAACAGAACCGATGGGTGGGGGTGGAAAGGTGGGGGAGCACTAAAAGCTGTGTGACTCAAAAATAAACTCAAAATGGGTAAAAGACCTACATGTAAGGCCAGAAACTGTAAAACTCTTCACGGGGGACACAGGCAGAACTCTGACATAAATGGCAGCAAGATTCTCTTCGACCCACCTCTGAAAGTAAGGGAAATAAAAACAAAAACAAACACATGGGACCTAATTAAGCTTAAAAGTCTTTGCACAGCAAAGGAAACTATAAACACGGTGAAAAGACAACCCTCAGAACAGGAGAAAATAACTGCAAATGAAGCAAATGACAAAGGATTAATCTCCAAAATATACCAGCAGCTCATGCAACTCAACATCAGAAAAACAAGCAACCCAATCCAAAATGGGCAGAAGACCTAAACAGACAGTTGTCCAAGGAAGACATAGTGGTAGTTTCGTCGCTAAGTTGTGTTCGCCTCTTTGCAACCCCATGGACCGCAGCCTGCAGGGCTCTTCTGTCCATGATTCTCCAGGCAAGAACATTGGAGTGGGTTGCCATTTCTTTCTCCAAGAGATCTTCCCAACCCAGGGATCGAACCCGGGTCTCCTGCATTGCAGGCAGATTCTGTACTGACTGAGCTATGAGGGAAGCCCAAAAAGAAGACATACAGATGGCCAATAAACACAGAAAAAATTCTCAACATCACTCATTCTTAGACAGATACAACTCAAAACCACAATGAGGTAACACCTTACACCAGTCAGAATGGCCATCATTAAAAAATCTACAAATAATAAATGCATGCTGGAGAGAATGTGGAGAAAAGGGAATGTAAATTGATACAGCCATTATGGAGAACAGTAGGGAGGTTACTTAAAAAACTAGGAATAAAACTACCATATGACTCAGCAATCCCACTACAGGGCACACACCCTGAGAAACCCATACATGAAAAGGATACCTGTACCCAAGTGTTCACAGCAGCACTATTTACAATAGCCAGGACATAGAAGCAACCTAGATGTCCATCAACAGATGAACAGATAAAGAAGTTGTGGTACACACACACACGTACACACACACACACAAATATATACACACATATATATCATGGAATACTGCTGTGGTTCAGTTGCTAAGTCGTGTCTCATTCTTTGCAACCCCTGCCAGGCCCCTCTGTCCATGAGATTCTCCAGGCAAGAACACTGGAGTGGGCTGCCAATACTGGATTGTTTCCCGGGGCACCTAGGGATTGAAACCACGTCCCTTATGTCTCCTGCACTGCAGGTGGGTTCTTTACCACTAGCACCACACGTGAGAACTCAGATTTTATAGTCTCAACAACTCGACGGTCCATGTAGGTTCTAACGA
>NC_037345.1:63022373-63118825 GCF_002263795.3 Bos taurus | reverse complement strand
CCATGGGGATATAACAGGCTTTCCTTGGGTAAAAGAATCTGCCTGCAACGCAGGAGAGCCGGGTTCATCCCTGGGTCAGGAAGATATCCGGAGGAGGAAATGGCAACCTATTCCAGTATTCTTGCCTGGAGAATCCCATGACAGAGAAGCTTGAAGGGTTACAGTCCATGGGTCACAAAAGAAGGACACGGCTGAGTGACTATCACTTTCACTTCACTTTCATCACAGCTACAAGAGATGTTTGAACACAATTAAAAATTCCTCACATCCTCACATGATGGTTTCCAGTTTACAATGTGCTTTATCTTCATCACCTCTGTCTTTGAGTCTTATGACATCCATACATTTGGCATATGGGCAATATTGTCCCCTACTTAAATATGAACAAAATCAGGCTTAGGAGGCAAAAGTCATTTGTGTGCTTAGATGAGTGAGTCCTCCTGGCTTGAATCCTGGGTGATCCAATGAGTGCCCTACTCCATTTCTGCATGTCACCTTCATGAGGATCTCAAGGTCTGCCCCATCCTTAGCTGCAGCCCAATGAAATTTTCACAGATGGGAAGAGGCATGATCCCACTTCCATTTCATAGAAAGTATAGAAAATACTGGTCTTCAGTGGATACCATTGAGCAGCTCAGTTGCTCTGCGTATGTCGTGGAACTGGGTTGAATCACCTGAAACACCCTCAGGCATAGGATCCCAGGCTTTCCAAAACAGTGCTGGGAAGGAGAATAGTGACCCTGAAACGTGTCTGGACTCACCAAACAACTTAACCACCTCACTCCCGTCAGCTTTTGCCTCCTTCATGCTTAGATTTGAACCTTCAGACGCTGAAACATACATCTGTCCCCCACTCAGATCTGATGTCTTTCCAGCATTAGCCTCCCATCTTGGACACTTTCCCTTTAAGAACTAAGTTTCTAAGTCCTACCTACACATTCCCCCGCATCCAGATACAGATGACCTATTTTAACAACTCCTCAATGACAATGCAGAATAAGAGCATAAACCACTGCTTTTACACTTGCTACACCCTTATCCCTTACCCATGTTATCTACGCTGTATGACAGTCATAAGCAGAAAGACATTATTTTACAAATGAAGAAACAAACTCAGAATGACATGAACAAACTCCTACGGTCAGATATCTGCTATTAATTAGAAGAATTAAGATGTGAGTCTAAGTCCTCATTACTCCAAAATCCAAACTCTTTCCTTAATCCTTAACTCTGCACTACTTCTTCCTCTCATTAGAACCCTGTTTCATTCTCTGTAAGACAACATCAACCCAGTCTAAATTATATCTATTTTTGCCCCTCTGGATGAGGTTAATTGTTTCTTGATTTCTGCCTTAAACAGTCCAAACAAAATTTTCCATGGTCTTCTCCCTTCTTTATCTCCACATCCCCACTACCACCACCTTGGGGGGTGTTGAAACTTTGTTAGAATTGGTGAAGTCCAGGAATGAACCAAGGATCTTTACAACTTCCAGAGTGAAAGGAACTTCCATACGTCTAAAAGACAGAAAATTCAATTTTTGTATCAGGCTCCAATCTGTTTCTCAAACAGCTCTCATAAAATCTGTACTAAAATCAAAGGAAATGATTTAAAACATAAGCTTTTCAGTTAACACCTCCATCCCATTGTTTGCTTTAAACCAAGGTTTCTGTGTGGCGTATGGCTGGAAAGGAGAGAAGAGGGTCAGTGGGGGTTTCTATCCTGAGGCTCAGTCTTCCCAGGTATGCCTGCTGTTACTGTCTACACAGATGCCAGACATCATGGGGGCACATATAAAGAAACAGGATTAGTCACACAGTCTCAAGCTACCTGCCTTAAATGGGCATCATGGGGAGGAGTTTAAGTCACTAGCTGACATTCTCATGCTTTTTGCCCATAATGCACTTTTATCACATCATAAAGGGAGCTCCTCAGCCAGGTGGAAATCATTGCCTGCTGAATCAATTATGATTACAGGGCACTCTGGAATGTTCTGTTGATTGTGATGTTAATAGGTACAAAGGTACACAATGTGCAGCTCAATAACCATTCCATTAACGTCTAGTTTAAAGTTTATTTCCAATATCATCATTACGAAGGAGAAAATGACCCTTAGGACACATTACTGGGAAAGCATGCAGGCATCTGAAAGCCACTTGCCTCTCCCCAGCTTCATTCCTCACGAAATGAGCATGACACTGAGTTTGCACAGTCAGGCGCACTGAATAATCAAAGGCAAAGTTTTGACTGAAATAAAATTGACATGCAAAGCATGAAAGTGGGGACAAAGTCACATTGTCATTTCTATTACCGACACAGTGATAAAACAAACACACCATTCACCATGAATCGCATTAAGACTTCCGAAGCAGAAATACTGGAGGTGCTGGAATACTACCGTGTCAGGAATTTCATGTAAATTTATTTGAATAAATTCATTTTCTGGACTGCCATGATTCTGTTTTACATGATTATAGCTGAGGTATTTCAACATTGGTTTTCATCTTTCCCTCTCTGCCTGAGCTATACTAACTGACCCTGTATATAATCTCCTGGCTGCAATCCCCTCTTTTGTGTTGGCTCTGAAATTTTCCAAATTTTAAAATCCGGGGGAAAGGGAATGACAGGAAAATCAAATGATGAAGCCTTAACAAAAACTCAGATGCTTAAATTCTAAAGGGACGGTAGTTTGATGACAAGAAATCTGTAGAAAATATAAAAGCAAGGTATAAAGACCTCAAGTTTCTAATTAGAGTCTGACACCAGCCTCAAAATCTCTGCAGAGTACACAGTTATGAGCTCAGATTATCTGACCTTTTAGCTACGCTCTCTTCATCTGAACCAAGAGAACAGTTTCTGGGTAAAAAAGGGTTTGGTGAGCTGAGATTGGGATTTATAGAGGACTCTGCATTAGAGTACAGTCAAGTGATAACTACTTATGGGAACTTTTCTGAGATGCAAATTATAGATAATTAACATCCATAAAGCATTACAGAATATTAATTGTTAAACAGAGGTAGAGCGATCAATCTTCTCAGGGATCTGATAGATGTTCTCTTTATTCATTCATTTGTTTGTTCATTCATTCATTCAAGTGAGGAAACTTATCCAGGGGATACACATCAATAATAAGCCAAACAGCTGGTGAGGCAGAGGTGAAAAGAAAAAGCTATGATTACAGTAGTTTGTTCATCAATCAGAAGAGAGAAGAGGGGAAGGGGTAAAGGAAGGGACCAAAATGAAACTGGTGATATGTGAACTGTGTTTTCAACACGTATTGTCAATCTGTCAGGGGATAGGATGGAAAAGGCTAGAGTCAGAGGGAGCATCCTGAACAGAGAGATGGGGTAGAGTGAGCATGTGCCCAGGGAATCTCATTTGATCTGAGATATTCAGGGCTATGCTGAAGTTGAGCACTGAGGAAAGACACCATCCTGAGGGTCTTGTGAGGTGTGTTAAGGAGGGTGTACACTTTCCTCTAAGTCAGTTCTTTTCAATTCTGGCTGTACCTCACACTAGAGAAGCTTCTGAAATATATTCAGATCCCATTCTAAGAGATTTGAATTGTTGGATTTGGGGAAGGTCTTGAAGAAGTCATTTTCAATGCTAACCAAGTGTAGCTGGAGCTGAGCACCACTCTACAGTGATAAAGTTATGCTGAGAATGTTTGAGCAGAGAAATGTCAAGGTCAATTCTATGGTTTAGAAAGGTGAGTCTAGCAGATGTGGGGAGAAGTGATGGAGAGAGGTAGAAATCAAGCAGGAAGCTAGTCTGTCTCTTAGAGCAGTGGTGTTCAAACCATGGTTCATCAAGACTTTAAGATTTTACAGAGTTTCTGCAAGAGGTAAAAAACACTTGCTTCAACTTTTTAAACAAGCATTTAATTACTGTCAAAAAGAATAAAAAACCTCAGAGTAAAACTACCAAAGGAGGCAAAAGACCCGTACTCCAAAAACTGTAAGACACAGATGAAAGAAATCAAAGATGACACAAACATGGAAAGATAAGCCATGTTCTTGGATTGGAAGGATCAATGTCCTACCCAAGGCAGTCTATGAATCTATATAATTTCTGAGATCTTTAATAGGTGAACAGCCTGGGATTATATGGCAAGCTGTTTTTTTGTTTTTTTTTTAAAGGTGAGGGGGTGAAGGAAAACGTCATCAGGCTACAGGACTTTTTTAATACTATACAACCAAACCATAACACACATTGAATGTTAAAAATGAATGGCCACCCATGACCCCAAATTTCCTTTTTTTTTTCTTTTTGGCTGTCATGTGGCTTGTGGGATCTCAGTTCTCCAACCAGGGATTGAACCTAGGCCATGGCAGTGAAAGCCAGAGTCCTAACCACTAGGCCATCAGGAAACTCCCCCAAATTTCAAATATTTGTGTTCCTCAAACTCTTTATCATACGTTGACTTTTTTCTTGTACGCTTACTTTCAAGTTGTGTCAAAATACATATAAATAAAATTTACCATTTTAACCATTTTTCACCGTACAATTTAGTGACGTTAGTATATTCTCATTGTTGTGTAACCAGTCTCTGGAGCTTTTTCATTTTGCAACTGACACTCTATTCCCATTAAACAACAACTCCATCCCCTGGCAATCACCATGCTTTCTGTTTCTATGAGCTTGGCTACTCTGGATATCTCATTAAAGTGGTATCATACAAAATTCACCTTCTTGCATCTAGACTATTTCACTTAACATAACGTCCTTGAGGTTTACTCATGTTTCAGCATATGTCAGAATTACCTTTCTTGTGAAGGCTGAATAATAATACCCACATACATAAACATTTCATCATCCATTTGTCTGTCGATGGGCATCTGGGTTGCTTTCACCTCTTGTATATTGTAAACAGCGCTGCTTCGAACATGAAGCTATCCACTTTAAGTTCTTTGGGATATATATCCTGAAGTGGGATTGCAGGATTATATGGTAATTCTATTTTCACTCTTTTGAGTAATACATTGACTTTTAATAAGTTAAAGCTGCACATTGGGAAATAAATGTATCCTTATAAAAAGCAGCTTTATCTATAATAAAGTTCTACCTAAGAATTTATTGAAAATTGAAGAGGGGATAACTTGCTGCCTTGGACAGAGAGAGGGAGCAAGAGGGAGAGGAGGAATCATAGGACAGCAGCTCCGGTAAATTTGGCCTTTGCCTAAAAGTTACATATCAATAGAGAAGGTTCCTATCAGAAGGAAAGAACTGACAGCGTCACTAGCAAGCAATTAGTTGGGACCAGAAAAGAACAAAGGCAACAAAAGGAAGCCATTATGCAAATGTCTGGCCAGTATTTGCCTGCCCACCTTGAGTAGCCCTGGCAAAGAATAGAGGTGAGTAACTGACTTGTAGCTACTTGAATTCTACCGGACTGAATTGTTAGGCCTCTGTATAATTGACAACAGACTTCTGCATAACTTTCCCTCACCAGGCCTATTGTGCATCTTGATCTGGTTGGAGAAGGAGGGTGTGAAAAGGAAGGATCAAGGATAATATCCTAGTCACCAGCTTAGATGCATTAGCTGATATGGCAGAGGCCTGGGAGTGGAAGTGTTAGCCATTCCGTTGTGTCTGATTCTTTGTGACCCCAATGGACTATAGCCTGCCAGGCTCCTCTGTCCATGGGATTCTCCAGGCAAGAATACTGGAGTGAGTAACCATTTCCTTCTCCTGGGGATCTTCCTGACCCAGGGATCAAATCCAGTTCTCCTGCATTGAAGGCAGATTCTTTACTGTCTGAACCACCATGGAAGCCCAGCAGAGGCCTGGCGTACATTCAGTGTGTAGCCACAGGGCAACATGAAGCCAGAATGAAACATGCTTCAAGCTAGAATCATTTGTCCAAACCTTGTTTTGTGTGGATCACCTGCTATGTGCCTGAAATAGGTCTAGTTGATGAGAAAGCTTTAGTGAATAGAACAAACATGATCCAAATCCTTAGGGAGTTACTAGAGGATGTGACACGAAAGTAACCAGCAATTATGACAATGCAGGGTCAACAAAAAGTCTATGTTGGAACCCTGTGGGACACTGAGGACAAGCCCCTGCTTGAGCTGTGGGTACTGGGGGAGACCCTCCAGGGGACACAGCACCTCACTAGAGCCTGGGGGATGAGGAGTCAGCCAGGGGAAGAGGAGGAGGAAGTAGCATGTACAAAGGCCCTGTGGCTGTAGAGAAATGACAGTAGTTCAGTAGGATGAACGTGAAGTGACGTGGACAATGAAGCTGGGGAGGGTCTCACACCAGTGAGCGCCAAAGCCACCTGGAGGGCTTATTAAATCTTGGAGAGCTCGGCCCATCCTCAGAGTTTATGATGTTTAAGCTCTAGAGGATTTGCGTTTCAAACAAGCTCCCATGTGATGCTGATGAAGCTGGCCTAGGAACTTACTGACAACCAGTAACATGGTGGAGTTGGGGACTGGAGCACACCCCCAAAGTGGCCATTATAGTAAGAGATGTCAGCAGCCTGAACTAGAGGGATATGAGTGGTGAAGGAGTGGTGTGGAGACTGCAGAACTGACAACTCTCAATGACCCAGTGCGATGGAAGGCAATGATGTGTTCTGAGTGTGGAGTCAGAAAAGTGTGCTAGTCCCTGAGATGGGAAAAAGAGGAAATGACTGGTGCAGAAAATGACATTGTGTCTTGCAGATAGTGTTAATGGGTCACAGAAGTAGGAATTAATAATTAAATGGATGTTACTTCAAATACATATCTATATCAAATGTATGTTGTATTTAGGAGCTAAAGGAAATTGTTCAATAGATTGGAGATGCCGGCTAAGGTCCCAGGAAGGTATAACCTAAGGATCAGAGACAGAGATTGAAGCTGTAGAAATGGCTCAGAGAGAACATGTAGATAAGAATAAGCTGAGAACAAAATCCTAAAAGGAAAAAAAATAAAACAAAGCAAATAAACAATCAAATGATAATTTGAGGAACGGGCAAAGAGAAAAGCGAAAAAGGGAGATCAAAACGGTCAGAGAAGTAGTACCCAAGAAATGCACAGAATAGAAGAGAGAGTTTAGAGAAGGAGGAAGTAAAGTGAAAGTCATTCAGTCATGTCCAACTCTTTACAACTCCATGGACTATACAGTCCATGAATTTCTCCAGGCCAGAATACTGGAGTGGGTAGCCCTTCCATTCTCCAGGGGATCTTCCCAACCCAGGGATCAAACCCAGGTCTCCTGCGTTGCAGATGGATTCTTTACCAGCTGAGCCACAAGGGAAGCCCAAAGAAGGAGAAAGTGCCTCTGTAAATAGGACAGAGAAGAGAGGGGCATAGCAGTCACCAGCCTTAGAAACAAGAAGTGCTGTGAGTTTATGGGGGAGTAATGTGAGTTTCTGCTTTAGTTGCATGACAAGAGGGGTAACTGGATGTAGTACCAGGCTGATGAGACCATATTCTATGCAGTGAAAATTCTGCTGTGAATTGGAAATTCTACTGCTGATTATCTAGTTTAAGCACCTTAGTTCTAGGTTCAGGGACATTTGAAAATGTCATGTCTATGGGAAAGTAAATTCAGGTGCTGATAAGTGAAACTGATGTGCCGCATATATTGGTCTGAAAAGAAGCGAGTCCCTGTTACATAGTTCAGAGCCCCAGAACAAGAGTCCTCGCATGGAGGAGACCCAGAGTCATTTCAAGGCGGCTGTAGTAGCCTTTTTCTAGAGAAGCTCAGCTGGCTGGCTTGATGGCTATGACCTTCCTCCCTGAGGAGCATCTTGTTTCTGCTCTTTTTCTCTCACCTTCTCGTCTTCAACACACCCTTATCTCTGACAACCCCTCCCTAATAGTCTCACCCTTCTGGGGCAAAGCAAACAGGAGTGCTGTTCCCTACTAAGTGTAATAACTATCTAGGGGCGAGAGAACTAGACCATTGGCGAGTCATGAAGCTGGAGCAGAGTGTGCCAGTAGTGTGGAAAACAGACAAGACTATGTCAGTCGTGACCCAGAGAAATTACAAAATTAATTACAAAACACAAAAGACAATGCCACAAACAAAGTTTAGCTGAATTCTCATTCAATACAGAAGCATGCTGAAAGAAGAGATTAAACCTGGGGAAAAACACAATATATAACACAGAACCATGAATATTTTGTAGCATATATCCAACAGCACTTTGAAATGTCTGAAATCTACATTACTCTTGCCTCATAACCTAAGTTTACCCTATGGTCTTAGTTCAGAAATTCAAGTATAAGTTTAAAAGTTTTATGGATATTTTAAAATGAATTAAAAGGATTAATGAAATTCACAAGTTTGGGCTGACAATATTTGATTTTCCAGAAAATCTCATTTTAACTAATACCTGCTAGCATTCTCCTTACTAAATCGTTCATCTGATGATGATATTCATTTTGAAGTTATTTGCCTTATTAGAAAGTCCAGAATCCAGTCCTGTTGTTGGATGACTTATGTGATGCCAATTAAGCAATTAATCCATCAGTCTCCTAGTTAGTAAAATTACTCAGTTTGGTTAGATGATCTCTAAGGTCCTGGCTAGCCTAAGAACTCAGTTATGGCACATTACTGATAACTCTCATACAATAGATGACCAGCAGAATTATAAGGTTGACAAACACTCAGACATTATCAGACTCAACCCACTGTTTTTACTGATCAACAATAAAAGTGGGCCTAAAAGATTTAATACCTTGACTACTGTCAAGAAGCTTTCTAAGACAAGATCCAGAACCAGATTTAGGACCAGTACTAATTCCGCTACAGCATATGGTTCTTACAGGGAGGTGAAGATGACACCAAGGATTTAACATGAAAACTCAGTGGTGAGTCAGGTGTAAGAAAAGGCAGTATATGGTGACAAATGGGATGGATTTTCCTGAAGAAAGACCTTTTGACTAAATTCTAAATAATTTGAAATATATGGAATAGCTGGGGGGAAATAGATAATAAATTCAGTTCAGTTCAGTTCAGTCGCTCAGTCGTGTCCTACTCTTTGCGACCCCATGAACCACAGCACGCCAGGCCTCCCTGTCCATCACCAACAAGAAAACCAAAAGACAAGGAGAATTGTGGGTGGGATACATTACTGCATGCTTAAAACTAATGTTTGTGTGTTTCAAATACCTTCAAACTCCTTTAAACCTCTAGTTACAACAGTTTGTTCACTTGTTTTTAAAGGGTTCACGTTTCAGGGCTATAATTAGTGCTGTTTGTTTCTCACTTTCAGCAATGGAAACATATTATTTTAGTTGAGAATTTGTATATAGGATCACCAAGGTGGAGATGAAAGTAAACGCCATTGTCACTTCAGTTAGCATTAGTCCTTCAAAGTTTGTGCAGAAAATGTGTGTGCATCTTCATATGTGTCAGCTTTGCAAGTTGACTTATCAACAAATACTAAAAACAAAGAAACTATTCATAATTGCTGAGGTTAAACCAGGGAAAATCTAACATGAATGATTTCCTTCTGTGCTCTGGTATCTTGTAAATACAATCCTTTAAAACCATACTTCCTTTTAAAGTTTTAATAAAAAGAGTGGGTCAGCAGTCATGGGATTCCTGTTGCTACTCAGCTTGCAGGAATGCCATTTCCGTGGCGGTTCCCGGGTTTGCCTTTAAATGAAATTTAAATGTGGAGGTGGTAGGAGACTCAGAGAACACAAAGGGAGTAGGAGAACTTAAAAATATGGGTTCATGTTATAAAAAATTCTAAACAAATGTGTTGAAAATATATTTTGAGGAGAAATAAAATTATAGATAGTCACAGGATATGGAGGCTCAAAGAGAAGTCAAAGTGAAAGAGACAAGATAAGAAAATTAAATTCAAACTTCTAAAGGAAAACAACAAACAGCATAAATGCTCTGGGACAAATAGGACTTCCAAGAGATTTTTAACCCAAGAAAGATTTTACAGTTTCACCCACAGGCTGGTAAAAAATCATTTGATCTTTCAAGACATAGTGTTAAAATTGACATGCTCGAATTTTTCTTATTCCTTTTTTAAAACAACCCTAAACTTTATTCAGGGTTGGTTTCATAATTCCCATTTCAGAGATGGAAAAGTGGAAGAAGAGAGTAAGCTCTCATGATATGCCTATAGATTTATATCAGATCATTTGTGAAAACAATTTGATATAATCATTCCTTCAATCCATTCCTTTCTCACTAGACCAGGCTGGAATGAATAACCAGAGGAATAATTCTGTTTTCTTTCCTAGAGGGATTTTAGAACTAGACAGCCATCTATCTCTCCCACTAGGGAAATGTGGAATGGGGCAGGGCTGATGGTCATGTTTTATTTTTTTGTTTGTTTGCTTAGATATCAGCACTCTTTAATTTGACTCTTAGTGTGATATTATATCCTAAAAGGAATATAAAAACAAATAAGATTTATCCAAATTCTTACGATGCTTCTAATAGTGCTTGTTTTTAAAAATCACCATGTTATTCTAAAGAAATGTTGTTACCAGTTTTTAATTATATGTTTTAAAAAATTCAAGAGTGAAAGTTTTAAAGTAACTTGAAAGGAAATCCATTGTCAAGAAGAAAGTATCCTTGACCTTAAGAAAACATCATTCATGACACATTTCAAATGCATATATACCTGTAGAAAATTCAGATAGATATTTTAATAAAATTACCATCATTTTATAAATAGTATTTGTAAGTAAAAATAATAAATTTCATTTTATTTCCTATAGGTAATAAGTAAGGAAACATAGGAAAAATTTTTAATCAATATCAAATTATGTTTCTATAAGTTTAAATTCTTTTCCACATTAAAAAGTCACCGTAAACTTGAGTTATATACATTAAATATATATAGCTCTTTGTATGTCAGTCACATCTCAATAAAATGGTTTCAAAAAATCAACACAAGTAATACAATTTTTTTACTTGTTTTGGCGGGCTTTTGCATCTAACCACCTCCACCACACCATCATCATCATCACCAGTCATTATCATAACTGTTGCTATTATGTGGGGCCCACTGTGTTTCAGATCCTACACTAAGATTTTCTTTATATGCATTATTTAATCCTATCCTCAGAACCCATCTGACCACATATGTATGCTGAACCATATTCCCTAATGCTATTCTTCGTGCATGTGTGCTAACTCGCTTCAGTCGTGTCCAACTCTATGACCCCATGGACTCTAACCTCCCAGGCCCCTCCATCCATGTGATTCTCTAGGCAATAATACTGGAGTGAGTTGCCATGCCCTCCTCCAGGGGATCTTCCTGAACCAGGGATGGAACTCATATCTCACATCTCCTGCATTGGCAAATGGGTGGTGGTTTAGTTCCTAAGCCATGTCCAACTCTTGGAACCCCATGGACTGTAGCCGGCCAGGTTCTTCCATCCATAGGATTCTCCAGGCAAGAAAACTGGAGTGGGTTGCCATTTCCTTCCCCAGGAGATCTTCCCTACCCAGGAATCTAACCTGGATATCCTGCATTGCAGGTAGATTCTTTACCAACTGAGCTATTAGGGAAGCCCTGGAAAATTGGCTCTTTACCACTAGTGCCATCTGGGAAGCCCCAGTGCTATTCTAACCTCACCCTATTTCTAGAGACAGACTGACCAAAAACACAGCTAACAAGACTCGTCTTGCAATGCAAGCCTCATTCTTGCATCCAGAAAACAAGCATAGAGAGTTCTGACATTTTCCCTCATTCTCTTCATGCCTCTTTCTCACTTGAAACTCCCAACTGAGAAATAGGAAAGTTAAGAGAAGGTAATCTGTCTGACTGACAAACAGAAACCTCTTTTTGTAAAATTAAAGTTACTGAAAGAAAATAAAAAAGAGGTTTGGATGCCCCTGACACTTAATGGTCTTTCTAATGTTTTATAGCCTTCCCTTTACATATTTTTGTTCTCTTATGAATTTTTAGTTTCAGACAGAGAAAAGGCAAAGAGAATAAAAAGTGTAATTTGAATTGAGAAGTCTCCAAAAGAAAGAAAAAAAAAGATATCTCTTTTTATTGTATGTGTGCTATGTGGCAAACATACTATTTCCTTTAGATTTTTGGTGAGGTAAGAGTTATTTTCCCCAGAGTTTGGGTAAGAAATTGGGGCTAGGAAGGATAAATGATTTGTCTAGGAATATACAGCCAACGATGAGCTGAACTGGGATTAAAACCTAACTCTGTTTGATTCTAAAGCCTATGTCCTAAAAAGATTCTATAACTAATAGGGTGGAATGCAATAGTCATTGTTAATTAATTCTGTCATCTAATACTTTAATTCTGTCATCTAATACTTCTGCAAAGTTACCATGTATCAGACTCAGGTTAGGTGTGAGGATACAGAGTAAAGCATTACATGGCCTCTAGCTTCAAAGAGTTTGAAGTCTTGTGAAGGAAGGAACCAAGGTTAGACGGCTTCATATACTACCCTCCATCCATTGCAGGTATTACAGATATATTTAAAATATGGAACCGTTCATATCTTTTAGAAATAAAGGCAGAAGTCACATGGATATCAAAATGCAGAGAGCATAAGTATCCTCCTCACTTGTGGCCAAGAGGACAGAAGCCTGAAGAAACACCCAAAGGACTAAACGTGTCATCTTGGCTAAAGATCTCTGCCAGGTGGAATTATCAAAGATTTATAGGCTCTGAATACCATGAGGGATGCAAAAGCACTTGAACTTGCAATCAAGTTGGGAGTAATGCAATAAATAAGACCACCTCTAAGACATTTCATTATGAAGATTTATTAGAGTATGAAAAAAATAGGCCCAAAGGTAAATCCACTTGCAAAAATCAAGCAAGAAGAGTCTAAAGTCAATTCACAACTGTATATGGAAATAAGTTAATTTAATCACTGTCATCTCCAAACCACATCTTTGTGTGTGTGTGTGTGTGTGTGTGTTCCAAGAGTCATTTTATTATTTTTTAAATTAATTTATTTATTTTAATTGGAGGCTAATTACTTTATAATATTGTAATGGTTTTTGCCACACATTCACATGAATGAGCCATGGGTATACATGTGTTCCCTATTCTGAACCCCCCTTCCACCTTTCTTCCCATCCCATCCCTCAGGGTCATCCCAGTGCACCAGCCCTGAGCACCCTGTCTCATGCATTGAACCTGGGCTGGTGATCTATTTCACATATGATAATATACATGTTTCAGTGCTATTCTCTCAAATCATCCCACCCTCACCTTCTCCCACAGAGTCCAAAAGACTGTTCTTTACATCTGTGTCTCTTTTGATGTCTCACATATAGGGTCATTGTTACCATCTTTCTAAACTCCACATATATGCATTCGTATACTGTATTGGTATTTTTCTTTCTGACTTACTTCACTCTGTATAATAGGCTGCAGTTTCATCCACCTCATTAGAACTGATTCAAATGCATTCTTTTTAATGGCTGAGTAATACTCCATTGTGTATATTTACCACAGCTTTCTTATCCATTTGTCTGCTGATGGACATCTAGGTTACTTCCATGTCCTGGCTATTGTAAACAATGCTGCGATGAACATTGGGGTACACATGTCTCTCTCAGTTCTGTCCAAACCACATGTTTACTAGAGCTTCCAACCTCTTTCCTTGACCCAACAAACTGCTAAGAATACAAATTTGCATTTCTTGGATAATTTCACTGAGTCCAAGAGTCATTTTCTTGTGGGAGAAGTGGATGGCTTCTGTTTTTCATAGGCAGAACCATTTTTCTTTGAGGGGCACATGGAAGCCCTTTATATAAGAGAGTCCTCTTTCTCCCCCTGCATGTTCTGTCTCTCAGCTGAGAGCAGATGAACCCTGGGGAAATTTTCTGACAAAATAAAAGGAACTATGGTCATCATTCACTGAGTATGAGCACATTCTAGGTACTATGGTAAGGGCTGTAATATATGTATCATTCAGTCTTCACAGTAACCCTAGGATAAAGGTATTCTCATTGACTCTTTTTGTAGACAAAGACTCTGAACCTCTCATAGGGGAATAGTTACATAGGCTATGGTATAGTCCTACATTTGAATATTATGCAGCCCTTAAAATGAGATTTTAAAAAATTTTATGGACATGAGATTTTTTAAATATAATTTATATTTATTTACTTATGGCTGCACTGGGTCTTCATTGTTGCACACAGGTTTTCTACCCATTTTTCTTAAAGTTTTTCCCTTTAAAAAATTATTTATTTATTTTAATTGGAGGCTAATTACTTTGCAATATTGCGGTGGTTTTTGCCATACATTTGCCATACATGAATGAATGAAGCCACAGTGTACATGTGTCCCCCATCCTGAACCCGCCTCCCACCTCCTTCCCCATCCCATCCCTCTGGGTTGTCCCAGTACACCAGCTTTGAGTGTCCTGTTTCATGCATCAAACTTGGACTGGTCATCTATTTCACATTTGGTAATATACATGTTTCAATGCTATTCTTTCAAATCATCCCACCCTCGCCTTCTCCCATAGAGTCCAAAAATCTGTTCTTTACATCTATGTCTCTTTTGCTGTCTCACATATAAGGTCGTCATTACCATCTTTCTAAATTCCATATATATGCATTAAAATACTGTATTGGTGTTTTTCTTTCTGGCTTACTTCACTCTGTATAATAGGCTCCAGTTTCATCCACCTCATTAGATCTAATTCAAAGGCATTCTTTTTAATAGCTAAGCAATATTCCATCGTGTATATGTACCACAGCTTTCTTATCCATTCATCTGCCGATGGACATCTAGGTTGCTTCCATGTCCTAGCTATTGTAAACAGTGTGTCAATAAACATTGGAGTACACATGTCTCTTTCAATTCTGCTTTCCTCAGTGTATATGCCCAGCAGTGGAATTGGTGGGTGGTATGACAGTTCTATTTCCAGTTTTCTAAGGAATTTCCACACTGTTCTCCATAGTGGCTGTACTAGTTTGCATCCCCACCAACAGTGTAAGAGGATGCCCTTTTCTCCACACCCTCTCCAGCATTATTGTTTGTAGACTTTTTGATAGCAGCCATTCTGACCAGTGTTAGATGGTACCTCATTGTGGTTTTGATTTGCATTTCTCTGGTAATGAGTGATGTTGAGCATCCTTCCAGGTGTTTGTTAGCCATCTATATGTCTTCTCAGGAGAAATGTCTGTTAAGTTATTTGGCCCATTTTTTGATTGGGTCATTTATTTTTCTGGAATTGAGCTGCAGGAGCTACTTGTATATTTTTGAGATTAATTCTTTGTCAGTTGCTTCATTTGCTATTATTTTCTCCCATTCTTAAGGCTGTCTTTTCACCTTGCTTATAGTTTCCTTCATTGTGCAAAAGCTTTTAAATTTAATTAGGTCCCATTTGTTCATTTTTGCTTTTATTTCCATTACTCTAGGAGGTGGGTCATAGAGGATCTTGCTGTGATTTATGTCAGAGTGTTTTGCCTATGTTTTCCTCTAGCAGTTTTATAGTTTCTGAGCTTACATGTAGATCTTTAATCCATTTTGAGTTTATTTTTGTGTATGGTGTAAGAAAATGTTCTAGTTTCATTCTTTTACAGGTGGTTGATCAGTTTTCCTAGCACCACTTGTTAAAGAGATTGTCTTTTCTCCATTATATGTTTTTGCCTCCTTTGTCAAAGATAAGGAGTCTATAGGTGGGTGGATTTATCTCTGGGCTTTCTATGTTGTTCCGTTGATCTGTATTTTTGTCTTTGTGCCAGTACCATACTGTCTTGATGACTGTAGCTTTGTAGTATAGTCTGAACTCAGGATGGCTGATTCCTCCAGTTCCATTCTTCTTCTCAAGATTGCTTGGGTTACTCAAGGTTTTTTGTATTTCCATACAACTTGTGAAATTATTTGCTCTAGTTCTGTAAAAAATACTGTTTGTAGCTTGACAAGGATTGCACTGAATCTATAGATAGCTTTGGGTAGTATTCTCATTTTCACTATATTTATTCTTCCAATCCATGAACATGGTATATTTCTCCATCTATTTGTGTCATCTTTGATTTCTCTCATCAGTGTTTTATAGTTTTCTATTTATAGGTCTTTTGTTTCTTTACATAGATTTATTCCTAAGTACTTATTCTTTTTGTCTCAATGGTGAATGGGATTGTTTCCTTAATTTCTCTTTCTGTTTTCTCATTGTTAATGTATAGAAATGCAAGGGATTTCTGTGTATTAATTTTATATCTTGCAACTTTACTATATTCATTGATTACCTCTAGTAATTTTTGGTGGTGTCTCTAGGGTTTCCTATGTAGAGGATCATGTCATCTGCAAACAGTGAGAGTTTTACATCTTCTTTTTCAATCTGGATTCCTTTTATTTCTTTTTCTTCTCTGATTACTGTGGCTAAAACTTCCAAAGCTATGTTGAATAGTAGTGGTAAGAGTGGGCACCCTTGTCTTGTTCCTATTTTAGGAGAAATACTTTCAATTTTTCACCATTGAGGATAATGTTTTTTGTGGGTTTATCATATATGGCTTTCATTATGTTGATGTATGTTCCTTCTATGCCTGCTTTCTGGAGAGTTTTTTTATCATAAATGGATATTGAATTTTGTCAAAGGCTTTCTCTGCATCTATTGAGATAATCATATAATTTTTATCTTTCAATTTGTTAATGTGGTGTATCACATTGATTGATTTGCAAATATTGAAGAATCCTTGCATCCCTGGGATAAAGCCCACTTGGTCATGATGTATGATCTTTTTAATAAGTTGTTGGATTCTGTTTGCTAGAATTTTATTGAGGATTTTGCATTTATGTTCATCAGTGATAACGGCCTGTAGTTTTCTTCTTTTGAGGCATCTTTGTCTGGTTTTGGTATTAGGGTGATGGTGGCCTCATAGAATGAGTTTGTGAGTTTACTTTCCTCTTCAACTTTCTGGAAGAGTTTGAGTAGGATAAGTGTTAGCTCTTCTCTAAATTTTTGGTAGAATTTACCTGTGAAGCCATCTGGTCTTGGGCTTTGCTTTGTTGGAAGATTTTTGATTACAGGTTTGATTTCATGCTTCTGATGGGCCTGTTAAGATTTTCTATTTCTTCCTGTTACAGTTTTGGAAGATTATACTTTTCTAAGAATTCGTCCATTTCTTCCAAGTTGTTCATTTTATTGGCATATAGTTGCTGATAGTAGTCTCTTATGATCCTTTGTGTTTCTGTGTTGTCTGTTGTGATTTCTCCATTTTCATTTCTAATTTTGTTGGTTTGATTCTTATCAAGATGAAGAAGTAGTCTGGCTTTTTTTCTTGATGAGTCTGGCTAATGGTTTGTCTAGTTCATTTATCTTCTCAAAAAAGCAGCTTTTAGTTTTGTTGATTTTTGCTACAGTCTCCTTTGTTTCTTTTTCACTTATTTCTGCTCTAAATTGTATGATTTCTTTCCTTCTACTAACCCTGGCATTCTTCATTTCTTTTTTTTCTAGTTGCTTTAAGTGTAAAGTTAGGTTATTTATTTGATTTGTTTCTTGAGGTAAGCTTGTATTGCTATGAACCTTCCCCTTAGCATTGCTTTTACTGAATCCCATAAGGTTTGGGGTTGTCATGTTTTCATTTTCATTTGTTTCTATGCATATTTTGACTTCCTTTTTGATATCTTCTGTGATTTGTTGGTTATTTAGAAGCGTGTTCTTTAGCCTCCATGTGTTTGTATTTTTAGTAGTTTTTCTTTCCTGTAGTTGACATGTAATCTTTCTGCACTGTGATCAGAAAAGATGCTTGAAATGTCCTACAGATATCAATTAGATCTAATTGGTCTATTGTATCATTTAAAGTTTTTGTTTCCTTGTTAATTTTCTGTTTAGTTGATCTATCCATAGGTGTGAGTGGGGTATTAAAGTCTCCCACTATTATTGTGTTACTGTTAATTTCCCCTTTCATACTTGTTAGCATTTACCTTACATGTTGAGGTTCTCCTATGTTGGGTGTGTGTGTGTGTGTATATATATATATATATATATATAATTGTTATATCTTCTTCTTGGATTGATCCTTTGATTATTATGTAGTGTCCTTCTTTGTCTCTATGTACAGCCTTTATTTCAAAGTCTATTTTATCTGATATGAGTATTGCTACTCCTACTTTCTTTTGGTCTCCATTTTCATGAAATATCTTTTTCCAGCCCTCACTTTCAGTCTGTATGTGTCCCTTGGTTTGAGGTGGATCTCTTGTAGACAGCATATATAGGGGTTGTGTTTTTCTATCCATTCAGCTAGTCTTTGTCTTTTGGTTAGGACATTCAACCCATTTACATGTAAGGTAATTATTGATAAGTATGATCCCATCACTGCTTACTTTGTTGTTTTGGGTTCAAGTTTATAAAGCTTTTCTGTGTTTCCTGTCTAGAGAAGATCCTTTAGCATTTGTTGAAGAGCTGGTTTGGTGGTGCTGAATTCTGTCAGCTTTGCTTGTCTGTAAAGCTTTTGATTTCTCCTTCATATTTGAATGAGACCCTTGCTGGGTATAGTAATCTGGGTCATAGGTTTTTCTCTTTCATCACTTTATGTCCTGCCATTCCCTTCTGGCCTGAAGAGTTTCTATTAAAAGATCAGCTGTTATCCTTATGTGGATCCCCTTGTGTGTTATTTGTTGCTTTTCCCTTGCTGCTTTTAATACTTGCTCTTTGTGTTTGATCTTTGTTAGTCTAATTAATATGTGTCTTGTGGTGTTTCACCTTGGGTTTATTCTGTTTGGGACTCGCTGGGTTTCTTGGACTTTGGTGGCAATTTCTTTCCCCATTTTAGGGAAGTTTTCAACTATTATCTCCTCAAGTATTTTTTCATGCCCTTTCTTTTTTGTCTTCTTCTGGGACTCCTATGATTCTAATGTTGAGGTGTTTAACATTGTCCCAGAGGTCTCTGAGGTTGTCCTCATTTCTTTTAATTCTTTTTTCTTTTTTCCCCTCTGCTTCATTTATTTCCACCATTCTTTCTTCCACCACACTTAGCCTATATTCTGCCTCACTTATTCTACTGTTGGTTCCCTCCAGAGTGCTTTTGATCTCAGTTATTACATTATTCATTATTGATTGACTTTTCTGTATTTATTCTAGGTCCTTGTTTAACATTTCTTGCATCTTCTCAATCCTTCTCTCTAGTCTATTTATCTGTAGCTCCATTTTGTTTTCAAGATTTTGGATCATCTTTACTATCATTATTCTGAATTCTTTTTCAGGTGGACTCCTTATCCCCTCCTCTTTTGTTTGGTTTGGTGGGCATTTATCATATTCCTTTACCTGCTGAATATTTCTCTGCCTTTTCATTTTGTTTAGATTGCTGTGTTTGGGGTGCCCTTTCTGTAGGCTGGAAGTTCATGGTTCCACTTTATTGTGGAGCCTGCTCACTGTGGGTGCAGTTGGACTAGTGGCTTGTCAAGGTTTCCTGTTTCCTAGCTAGGGGAGCCTGTGTCTGTGTTCTGGTGGGTGGAGCTGGATCTCTTCTCTGTGAAATACAATCAAGTGTCCAGTAGTGAGTTTTCTAGTATCTATGGGTTTGGCATGGCTTTGGGCAGCCTGTCTTTTAATGCTCAGAGCTGTATTCCTGCTTTTCTGGAGAATTAGCAAGGTATGTCTTGCTGTGGAACTTGTTGGCTCTTGGGTGAAGCTTGGTTTCAGTGTAGATATGAAGGCTTTTGAGTGAGCTCTTGTCTAGTAATGTTCCCTGGAATCAGGAGTTCTCTGATGTTCTCAGGTTTTGGAGTTAAGCTTCCTGCCTCTTGCTTTCAGTCTTATTCTTACAGTAGTCTCAAGACTTCTCCAGCCATACAATACAGATGGTAAAACATCTAGGTTAATGGTGAAACGATTCTCCACAGCGAGGGACACCCAGAGAGGTTCACAGAATTAAATGGAGAAGAGAAGAGAGAGGAGGGATATAGAGGTGACCAGGAAAAGAAGAGGGGGAGTCAAAAGAGGAGAGAGCAATCTAGCCAGTAATCAATTCCCTAAGTGCTCTCCACAGTCTGGAACACCCAGAGAGATTCACAGAGTTAAGCAGAGAAGAGAAGCAGGAGGGAGGAGATAGAGGTGACCTGGTGAAGAAAAGGGAGAGTCAAAAGGGGAGAGAGTAATCAAGCCAGTAATCACACCTCTAAGTGAAAATGGATACAGAAGATTAGATTCTTAAAGGTACAAAATTGATAACAAATATCAAAAAGCAAAGTTAAAAATCTAGAGTAGAGGTTAGACTCTCAGAAAGACAATATTAAAAATAAAAACAAAATCAATCACAACAATTATAAAATATATATATATATGAAATTTGCTTTTAAAATAGGGTCTTTTTTTGCAAGGTAATAGTAGTTTATAAAAATGCAAATTAAAGGAGTAATAAAGGACTTAAAAAAATAAATAAAAAGTGATAATAGTAAACATATATCTAGGAATTTCTCTGGAGCTATTGTGGGCAGTGTGGGGTCAGTTCCATTTCGGAGAGTTCCTTGTTCCAGCTTGTACTTGTTCTCAAGGTCTATGCTGCTGCTGCTAAGTTGCTTCAGTCGTGTCTGACTCTGTGCGACCCCATAGACGTCAGCCCACCAGGCTCCCCCGTCCCTGGGATTCTCCAGGCAAGGACACTGGAGTGGGTTGCCATTTCCTTCTCCAAAGCATGAAAGTGAAAAGTGAAAGTGAAGCCACTCAGTCGTGTCCGACTCTTAGCGATCCCATGGACTGCAGCCTACCAGGCTCCTCTGTCCATGGGATTTTCAAGGCAAGAGTACTGGAGTGGGGTGCCATTGCCTTCTCCGAGGTCTATAGGCCCCCTCCAATGCTTAGTCAATGTTAACTACAGGGTTTTAATCTGTTGCACCTGTCACTTCCAGAGCGGTTCCCTCATTTATTTTGGCTTCCTCTGTTTGCAAGTCTCTTCATTATCTAATTTCTGCCCTGACAGAAGAGGGCAAAGGTGGTCACTTATTTAGGCTCACTTATTCACTTGTGTTCTGGGGAGGGAGGGACACTGCAAACATATATCACTGGCGTGTGTGGGGAGTGCTCACAGTGTATGGACCACACTTGATTTGCCCCAACTGAAGGCGGTGTGTACTTCCCAGGTCTACACTGCTCAGGCTCCAAGGTGCCCTGCAGGGTCACTGTCCAAAGCAGGCCCTGCATTTCCTGCACTTCCCAGGTCTAAGCCACTCAGGTTCTCAGAAACTCTGCAAGGGCACAGACTCGGTTGGGCATGTGTTTTGTGCCCTTCCCAGGTCCAAGCAGCTTGGGTGACCACGTGACTGGCGAGCGCACTGTCCCAGGTGAGCCGTGCATCTTAATCACCTCCCTGGTTGCAGCTGCTGTTTCCCAGGTGCGCTGCAAGAGTACTGTCTCGGGTGTGCCATGTTTCTCTTCTGGGGAGCCTACTCAGGCTGCGACCCTCCTAGCGGATGTCAACTGTCCAGGATCCCAGGAAGATGTGGTTAGCAACTGGGACCCTGCTCACAGTTTGGTGGAGGATGCCAGTCTCTAAGGCCGAGATTGCAGCAGCCCCTTGCCTTCTGGCTCTGGTTGTCACATGCCTGCCTCTCTGCTTCCTGGTGGGGGAAGGGTGAGGCAGGGCTGTACACAGCCGCCTAGCTCTCTTTTGGTACTCGCTCAATCCTTTATTCTGTGAGCAGGCCAGGCTGCACGTTAGAACCTTTTGCGGGGAAGTTCTCGTTTTTTCTCTCTCTCTGGCGATCGCACAGTTTGGGCTGCTATCTCAGGTTAGCTCCCTCAGATTGTCCTCAGGGCATTCAGGCCTGGTCCGTATCCTAAGCACCGATTATGCAGCTTGCACCTCCCTGCCCATCCCCTGCTCACTGGTGGCAGAAGTGAACCTCTGGGCTACCTCTCCACTGGCATTTGCGGTTAGGTGCGTATTCTGTGTGTGTGTGTTTTTTTTCCTCCCAGTTATGTTGCCCTCTGAAATTCCAAAACTCCCCACAGACCCACCTGTGAGAGGGTTCCCTACTGTTTGGAAACTTCTCCCTCTTCATGATTCCCTCCCCAGGACGGATCTCTGTCCCTAACTCTTTTGTCTCTCTTTTTGTCTTTTATATTTTGTCCTACCTCCTTTCAAAGAGAATGGGTTGCCTTTCTGGGTGCCTGGTGTCCTCCACCAGCCTTCAGAAGTTGTTTTGTAGAAGTTGCTCAGCATTCAAATAAACTTTTGATGAATTTGTTGGGGAGAAAGTGGTCTCCCCATCCTATTCCTCCACCATCTTGGGACCACCCCACTGGACATGAGATTATAATGAAAGTTTTTTAAGAATTAAGTTCATACTCCCCAATGTGCCACTAGAAAAAAAAAATCTAAAAATGCTAACTATTGTTTAGCAATTTGGACCTAGATTGGGTAAGAAAATTTTGGATGATTTTTCACACTTTTCTATATGTAGTTTTTTAAAAGTAAAAAAATTTTTTTTATTTTTTATTGAAGGATAATTGCTTTACAGAATTTTGTTGTTTCCTGTCAAACCTCAACATGAATTAGCCATAGGTATACATATATCCCCTCCCTTTTGAATCTCCTTCCCATCTCCCACCCCATCCCACCCCTCTGGATTGATACAGAGCCCCTGTTTGAGTTTCCTGAGCCATACAGCAAATTCCTGTTAGCTATCTATTTTACATATGGTAATGGAATTTTCCATGTTACTCTTTCCATACATCTCACTCTCTTCTCCCCTCTCCTCATGTCCATAAGTCTATTCTCTATGTCTGTTTCTCCATTGCTATCCTGTATATAAATTCTTCAGTACCATTTTTCTAGATTCTGTATATATGCGTTAGAATATGATATAACCTATTGTTCATTGCAGCACTATTTACAATAGCTAGAACATGGAAGCAACCTAGATGTCCATCAACAGATTAATGGATGAAGAAGTTGTGATACATATACCCAATGGAATATTACTCAGCCATAAAAAGGAATGAGTCAGTTCTGATGAGGTGAATGAACCTAGAACCTATTATACAGAGTGAAGTGAGTCAGAAAGAGAAAGATAAAAATTTTTATTTTTTTAGAGGAAAAAGTTATACCTAGGAAATAGAACAAAAAAGATTTAACATTATAAATACAAGAATATAACTTCTGGCTGGCATAACCTCAGTTGTTTTCATGGAAGAGATGATATTTGATAGACATTGAAAGGTAAATAGGACTTACATGAGTCCATACTCCAAACAAAGGGAAGAAGGGTATATTCCAGGCAGAGAAGTGTGGAGCAAAATTGATAAAAGTTTTGCACAACTTGTGGGGGGAAAAGACCCAAAACAGGTAAAAGCCAGTTTGAAAATGCCATTGCATGTTTGGTTAATGAGTTTGGAGTTTGATAGACGATAACAAATTTTTGAAGGTCTTTGGTAGGGCAGTGCCATGATCAAAGTAATGCTCTAGACCCTTCATCTGCCAGGTACATGCACAATGAGTGGAAGATATAAGAGAGTACAGACAGGAAGAATACTTGCAAAGTAACAGAACTAATTTAGACCTGAGATAATAGGGCTTGAGTTCACATGATGGCAGTGGAAATGACAAGGGAAGAACTAATGGAGGAGAAGTTCCCCTCTTCACCTCTCCAGCCTAACTCCCCATTTCTTCCTTCCTTCCTCCATCCATTTCAGCCACTCTGGCTTCGTCTTTGTTCCTAGAAGGTGCTAAAGGCTTTCTTGTCCAGTGTACTCTCACACCCAGCTCCTTGGCCTTTCTCCTTCTTACACCTTTGTTCTTATTTCATCCTTTGGGTCTCAGCTTAAATATTTCTTCCAGGACTATTATCTTGCTCCTTTCACCCAATCTAGACTAGGTCTTCCTGTTTTACTTCCTGGTAGGAACCTGCACTTTTTTGCCATTGCTTTTATTATAATCAATAGCTTAAATGAATGTTTATTGTAGGTTTATGATGTCAGTTACTGTGTTAAGTCCTTTACAAGTATTACCTTGTAAAGGAAATAAGTATTTATCTAAAAGTAAGTATTAATATTATCCCCTATTTCCAGCTGCTAAGTTGCTTCAGTCGTGTCCGACTCTGTGTGATCCCATAGAAGGCAGCCTACCAGGCTGCCCGGTCCCTGGGATTCTCCAAGCAAGAACACTGGAGTGGGTTGCCATTTCCTTCTCCAATACATGAAAGTGAAAAGTGAAACTGAAGTCGTTCAGTCGTGTCCGACTGTTAGCGACCCCATGGACTGCAGCCCACCAGGCTCCTCCATCCGTGTGATTTTCCAGGCAAGAGTACTGGAGTGGGGTGCCATTGCCTTCTCCACCTATTTCCAGAGAAGTAGTTAAATACGGAATCCCAGTGGTTGCTCTCGCCCACCAGATGTACTCGGTTCAAACCAGTTTAATAGGGTTTAGTAAAAGAAAATTTAATTTTTCAGTTCAGTAGAAAGTAAAAACAATAGTGTTTTTATGTGCTTTCAGTTCAATTCAGTCGATCAGTAGAGTCCGACTCTTTGCGACCCTATGAACTGCAGCACACTAGGCCTCCCTGTCCATCACCAGCTCCCAGAGTTTACTCAAACTCACGTCCATTGAGTCAGTGATGCCATCCAACCATCTCATCCTCTGTCGTCCCCTTCTCCTCCCGCCTTCAATCTTTCCCAGCATCAGGGTCTTTTCAAATGAGTCAGTTCCTCATATCTGGTGGCCAAACTATTGGAGTTTCGGCTACAGCATCAGTCCTTCCAATGAATATTCAGGATTGATTTCCTTCAGGATGGACTGGTTGGATCTCCTTGCAGTCCAAGGAACTCTCAAGAGTATTCTCCAGCACCATAATTCAAAAGCATCAATTCTTCGGCACTCACTTTTTTATAGTCGAACTCTCACATCCATATATGACTACTGGAAAAACCAGAGCTTTACTATATGGACCTTTGTTGGCAAAGTAATGTCTCAGCTTTTTAATATGCTATCTAAGTTGGTCATAACTTTGCTTTCAAGGAATAAGCGTCTTTTAATTTCATGGCTGCAGTCACCATCTGCAGTGATTTTGGCCCCCAAAAATAAAGTCTGACACTGTTCCCATTGTTTTCCCATCTATTTGTCATGAACTGATGAGACCAGATGCCATGATCTCAGTTTTCTGAATGCTGAGTCTTAAGTCAACTTTTTTCACTCTCCTCTTTCACTTTCATCAAGAGGCTCTTTAGTTCTTCTTTGCTTTCTGCCATAAGTGTGGTATCATCTGCATATCTGAGGTTATTGATATTTCTCCAAGCAATCTTGATTTCAGCTTGTGCTTCATCCAGCCCATCATGATGTACTTTGCATCAAAGTTAAATAAGCAGGGTGACAATATACAGCCTTGATGTACTCCTTTCCCGATTTGGAACCAATCTGTTGTTCCATGTCCAGTTCTAATTGTTGCTTCTTGACCTACATACGAATTTCTCAGGAGGCAGGTCAGGTAGTCTTGTATTCCCATCTCTTTAAGAATTTTCCACAGTTTGTTCTAATCCACACAGTCAAATGCTTTGGCATAGTCAATAAAACAGAAGTAGATATTTTTCTGGAACTCTCTCGCTTTTTCTATGATCCAACAGATGTTGGCAATTTGATCTCTGGTTCCTCTGCCTTTTCTAAATCCAGCTTAAACATCTGGAAGTTCATGGTTCACATACTGTTGAAGCCTGGCTTGGAGAATTTTAAGCATTGCTTTGTTAGTGTGTGAGATGAGTGCAATTGTGCAGTAGTTTGAAAATTCTTTGGCATTGCCTTTCTTTGGGATTGGAATGAAAACTGAGTGTTTCCAGTCATGTGGCCACTGCCGAGTTTTCTGTATTTGCTGGCATATTAAGCACAGCCCTTTCACAGCATCATCTTTCAGGATTTGAAATAGCTCAACTGGAATTCCACCACCTCCATTAGTTTTGCTCATAGCGATGCTTCCTAAGGCCCACTTGACTTCGCATTCCAGGATGTCTGGCTCTAGGTGAGTGATCACACTATCATGATTACCTGCATCATTCAGATCTTTTTTATACAGTTCTTCTGTGTATTCCTGCCACCTCTTCTTAATATCTTCTGCTTCAGTTAAGTCCATATAACTTCTGTCCTTTATTGTGCCCATCTTTGCATAAAAATTTCCTTTGATACCTCTAATTTTCTTGATGAGCTCTCTAGTCTTTCCCATTCTATTATTTTCCTCTATTTCTTTGCATTCATCACTGAGGAAAGCTTTCTTATCTCTCCTTGCTATTCTTTGGAACTCTGCATTCACATGGGTATACCTTTCCTTTTCTCCTTTGCCTTTCACTTTTCTTCTTTTCACAGCTATTTGTAAGGCTTCCTGAGACAGCCATTTTGCCCTTTTGCATTTCTTTTTCTCAGGGATGGTCTTAATCACTGCCTCCTGTATAGTGTCACAAACCTCTGTCCATAGTTCTTCAGGCACTCTGTCTATCAGATCTAATCCCTTGAATCTATTTGCCACTTCCACTGTATAATGGTAAGGGATTTGATTTAGGTCATACCTGAATGGTCTATGGTCATACCTGAATGGTTTTCCCTACTTTCTTCAATTTAATCTGAATTTGGCAATAAGGAGTTCATGATCTGAGCCACAGACAGCTCCCAGTCTTATTTTTGCTGACTGCATAGAGCTTCTCCATCTTTGGCTGCAAAGAATATAATCAATCTGATTTTGGTATTGACCATCTGGTGATGTCCATGTGTAGGGTCTTCTCTTGTGTTGCTGGAAAAGGGTGTTTGCTATGACCAGTGCATTCTCTTGACAAAACCCTATTAGCCTTTGCCCTGCTTCATTCTGTACTCCAAAGAATGAAAGCCAAATTTGCCTGTTACTCCAGGTATTTCTTGACTTCCTACTTTTGTATTCCAGTCTCCTATAATGAAAAGGATATCTTTTTTGGGGTATTAGTTCTAGAAGGTGTTGTAGGACTTCACAGAACTGTTCAACTTCAGCTTCTTCAGCATTACTGGTCAGGGCATAGACTTGGATTACTGTGATATTGAATGGTTTGCCTTGGAAACAGAGATCATTCTGTCGTTTTTGAGATTGCATCCAAGTACTGCATTTGGACTCTTTTGTTGACTATTATGGCTACTCCCTTTTTTCTAAGAGTTTCTTCTGCTTAGTATTAGATATAATGGTCCTCTGAGTTTAATTCACCCATTCCACTCCATTTTAGTTTGCTGATTCCTAGAATGACGACATTCACTCTTGCCATCTCCTGTTTGACCACTTCCAATTTGCCTTGATTCATGGGCCTGACATTCCAGGTTCCTGTGCAATATTGTTCTTTACAGCATCAGACTTTACTTTCATCACCAGTCACATCCTCAACTGGGTGTTGTTTTTGCTTTGGCTTCATCTCCTCATTCCTTCTGGAGTTATTTCTCCACTGATCTCCAGTAGCATATTATGCACCTGTCAACCTGGGGAGTTCATCTTTCAGTGTCCTATCTTTTTGCCTTTTCATACTGTTTATGGGGTTCTCAAGGCAAGAATTATGAAGTGGTATGCCATTCCCTTCTCCAGTGGACCATGTTTTGGCAAAACTCTCCACTGTGACCCGTCCATCTTGGGTGGCCTGACATGGCATGGCTCATAGTTTCATTGAGTTAAACTAATCAGATTGGTTAGTTTTCTGTAATTGTGGTTTTCAGTCTGTCTGCCCTCTGATGGAGGGGGATAACAGGCTTATGGAAGCTTCCTGATGGGAGAGACTGACTGAAGGGGGACACTGGGTCTTGTTCTGAAGGGCTGGGCCATACTCAGTAAATCTTCAATGCAATTTTCTGTTTATGTGATTTAAGGTTTAGCAAATTTATGTAATTCATTCCAAGTTTTCCCTCATGGTTTGCCTCTGCATTGACTATGGGGGAAAATGACCTGTAAATATCTACAAATCAATACTGGTAGACTGTATTCAAGGCCTCGACTTAAAATGACATCTTTGAGCCATCCATGATGTCATGGGTAAACCCCAACTAGCCCTTTCCTTGAGTTCTGGGCAGGACTTTGGTCTAATTTCATAGGGAAAGCACCTGCCCAGCTCTCCTGAGAGAAGGTCACAGATCACAGGATACCCAAAGGACAGTTGCACTACAGGGATAAGAAATTATATCAGACACAGCTGCCCACTTCAGAGCCCTGAGTTCCACGTGGATTAGCACCTACTTGTTATTTCTGTCTGGGCCCAATTCCCAGATCTCTTAGTTCACCCAAGTCCCCTCATCCATATGAGACTTGAATCATGCCAGGGAAAATTTAAACTGCCACAAGCATTCAAGTAAGGGCAGATCCTCACTTCCCTTTAATCAAGCCTCAGAGAATTAAAAACAAACCAAAACCTGCTTCCAGTGTATCTTTTTATCCCTTGATTCATTGATACCCAGCCCATGAACAGCTCAGTTTTTTAAAAATGTTTCTCATTATTGCCTTGGCTTTTTGAAAACACACAAATTCATTTTTGCAGCTACAGAATGTCTCCTAACTAAAGAAACTAAAGAAAATGGCTTAATTGCACTGCAGAAAATGTATAATGTTGCCTAGAGTCAATTTCTCCCTTTTACACACACTCATTGAGAAGATACATCATTTATTCAGTATGATCCATCTTACCGCTATGTTACTAATTTTTGTAATACCTCAAACTGGGCAGTGGGGAGGGTCTCTCAGAAGAAGTCAAATAATGGTAACGATAACCCTGTATGCAAGACAGCAAAAGAGACACAGATGTATAGAACAGTCTTTTGGACTCTGTGGGAGAGGGAGAGGGTGGGATGATTTTGGAGAATGGCATTGAAACATGTATAATATCATATAAGAAACGAATCCCCAGTCCAGGTTTGATGCAGGATACAGGATGCTTGGGGCTGGTGCACTGGGATGACCCAGAGGGATGGTATGGGGAGGGAGGTGGGAGGGGAGTTCAGGATAGGGAACACATGTACACCCGTGGCGGATTCATGATGATGTATGGCAAAACCAATACAATATTGTAAAGTAATTGGCCTCCAATTAAATAGATTTAAATTTAAAAAATAAATAAAAAATAAAAACAGTAAAAAAAAAAAAAAGAAGTCAAACAGTTTTCCATTTTCTAACCTGTACCAATAGCTCTTTCAGAACATAGAGAACAGGCTGCTACAAAGAAGGCTGTGCTCTATTACGATGCCTAGAACAGTGTGACAGAGAAGGCAATGGCACCCCACTCCAGTACTTTTGCCTGGAAAATCCCATGGACGGAAGAGCCTGGTAGGCTGCAGTCCATGGGGTCGCTACAGTTGGACACGACTGAGCGACTTCACTTTCACTTTTCACTTTCCTGCATTGGAGAAGGAAATGGCAACCCACTCCAGTGTTCTTGCCTGGAGAATCCCAGGGATGGGGAAGCCTGGTGGGCTGCGGTCTATGGGGTCGCATAGAGTCAGACACGACTGAAGTGACTTAGCAGCAGCAGCAGCAGCAGCAGCAGCAGCAGAACAGTGTGAAATAGGGGAAGGGAGGTAGGGCCAGGAGTCAGACACCCTTGGGTTCAGATCCCAGCTCATCACCTACTTGATATGCAAACTTGGGCGAGTCACTCAATTTTTTTGATCCTGCCTCCTCTGCAAAATGGACTATCATATGGATTAAAAGAAATAGTTAGCACATAGAATATGCTCAGCACACCTCTGTTCACTTACCTACCCTGCTCAGATAAATTAGGGGTCATCTGTTCATGTCTGTTCAGGTGCATGAGCTGCAAAAGGTAAATCCTTGACAGGGAGTAGCCTACAAAGTGAGACTTGAATTTATCCTAGGATACCACAGTGGAAAATGGAAAATAGTAGGAAATGTTTCTGTAAACTTCTATTGCTTGCAGTGTTCACTCAGGCAATATAAAAGATTTTGCAAAAAAGCAAAAGGGACCTGGAATCAGAGACTTGAATCTGAACATCAGTTCTGCCACTGATTAAATGTCAGACTTGAGCAAATTATTTAATATTTCTGAGCATTTGTTCTTTATCTGTAAAGTTAAAATTATAATAAACTCTTCCATACAACTCTGAGATGGAAGGATTAAATAAAACAAAGTGCTAGTCACTGGTAAGCATTCAACAAGTGATCATTATTACTAAGACTATGTTACCTCAAACTAGCTAATGGTGCAGTCCAAGATTATAAAAGCAATTTATAAATGCTTATGTCTCCTTTGTAAAATAATAAAGTACTATTAATACCATCTTGTTGATTGCCTCATTGAGGTTTAAGGGCTTGAGTCAGCTAGATTACTGACAAACTTCGAGATTTATTTTATTCTCTCTTTATTAAAAGCCTGAGCTTCTGAAGTGACTAGAAAGGAAAGCTGAAATTCTTTATGTTCATTCATTATTGCCCCAAATTGTTTTGTTATCTGGTAAAGCTTTTTCTTAAACGTACAACTTTGAAGAAAACACCAAGATCAATTTATACCATGTCATTTCATTAACTTTGCCTCTGAAACTAGTTTGAAGTCTGAGTGCATGACTTTGAATAATCATCTAGGAATTATAATGGAATGTCCCGGGAGGACATTTTTATGTTCCAGTCCAGATCTTTATCTTCAAACTGATGTTGAAATCCAAAGCCCCTAGTCTTTTTAAAGGAACTTTCAGATTTGTTCTAAGTGCATCAGAAAAATATCTCACTTTGACTTATTTACTTTTATAATAACATTCTCCAGGAAATAATTTTTCCCAAAAATGTTGAGATAGCTCCTCAACTTTGTCCCTGAAAACCTTTTGTTAACTTGCTCTCATCAGGGTGACCATTTGATTTACAGTCACAGGTGGAAAAGAACAGACCACAGCTGCTGATTATGCTGCTCTATTTCCACCTATATTTTATGAGCCGTTTCAACCCTGATTACGCTAATCGGATAACACTGTTATTTGAATAAGTTGTTGCTTCTCAAAGACTAAGAACCACGTTACAGAGATAGTACCCAAAGCAATCAAATATCCTGCTCTTTATTTCAGTCACCGGTTTTCATAAGGAAAGCCAAGAATATAAATTTTGATAGAGGAACAAAAGCAAAACTTGAAATCCAGAAAATGCTAGAGGCCAGCTGTAATTGTGTGGAAACAGCCAGTGTGAATCTTCTGGTCAGTGTCTACAAGTGCAGAATAACAATTTTAATTGTTTTAACCAAGTTTTAATCTAGTTTTAATCAAGTAAACAGTTTAGCCCTGATTTAACTATATATGACATCTTGATCCATATTTTTACATTTTTGAAATACATTCATACCCATACTTTCAATGTGAATGATTTTACATTTTTGAAATACATTCATACCCATACTTTCAATGTGAATGATTTTACATTTTTGAAATACATTCATACCCATACTTTCAATGTGAATGACTTTCAATGTGACTCATACAGCAACCACCCACCTTGCCCTGCCCCCATCTTGCTAACACCCTCCTCCTTAAACACCCCTTTGTTGGATTCTGCACCAATATTTAATGCTGAAAGGAAGATAAAACACAAGAGCATTGGGCTTTCCTCTGTGAATACCAAACTCTATTCCCACTTGATCTCATAAGTAAATATTTCTTGCCAAGTTTCCTGCAAAAGGAAAAATGGTGATTCTGGTTTCCACCAATTAAACTGCATTTAACTTCCTATAACACAGGACATAAAGAATAAACGTTGTCAAATACGGGTGTGTCAATCATCATTTCTGAGGTTAGAGAATGAGGTTTGATGATTAGTGACCAAGCAATATACTCAGTGAATTACAGTCTGAAACTATAGAAAAAATTGATGAGTTTTTGTAAGTGCCCAGCTTAGGTTATAATTCAGATGAATTGAAGAACCATTATTGAGAGATGCAATTGCAAAAAAGACCCTCAAGGAACAAATATAATTGACTCTGCTGTAAGAGGCCATTTTCTGAGTTTTGTATTAAGGAACACTGTATGGTCTCCTGGGATTTGGGAAAGGGAAAAGCAAATGAGAAAGGCAGATGCTCAAATGGCTATGTCTTTTATAGAATTCTAGTTGGGTTGCCCTGAATAAAATATTTCCAACTGCGTGTGTTTTTTCACTATTACATTTATATCTAAGAAAACATACTCAGTTTCAAATTGCTCATAGCCCAAAAATATGGACTACTTTCACTATAAGATCTCTTCTACTTAAATATCTTCTAATGACATGATCTCAGAAATACAATATTCACTTGTCTAACTGACATAAATTTAATTGAGCTTAATGTATATAATGAATATTTTTATTCAGAACACTTCTTTTTGCTAATATTGTTTAAATTGCCTCATTATCTATATCACAACCCAAACTCCTTCTTCCATGTCCTAGTTAACTTTAAAAACTTAAATTCTTTGACTTCCTGCATTTTCAACACTAGCCATATTGAATTACTCACTGTTCACTATAGAATGTCCTAAATTTTCCTACATTTGTACATATATTCACATCACCTTCTCTCCCTAGATTTGTTTCTTTCTCATAAACAGTGGGTTCTGCAGTATAGAGCAAGCAAGGATGAACTGAAAGCAATTCTGTAGGAAAAATTAACAAGGGTAGAAGAAATAATCTCTCTTAGGGTAAAGGGCAAATTCTCTATCAAAAGTCCAAGGGGCTGATCAAGTTCAAGGTCAAGACCTGATCTGTAGTGTCTGCTTTGGTTGGGGTGAGGATGTGAGATTTGAGGAGGACAAGAGACATTGGAATCACATTAGGAATGTCTGCCATGAATCAGAGACGTCCATAAAAACATAAACAGGATCCTGCTCTGAGGAATATGGCACTAATATTCTATGATTATCATCATCTTTGTACTTCATTATGAAACATTTATTGAGTGCCTGTTATGTGAAAAGTGTTGACAAAAAATTAATTAGTCTGAGCTAAGTAAGAGATGGAAAAGTTTATTTTCCATCCTCAAGCCAAATTTGAGGATTATAACCCAGGAAGAGCATCTCAGAAAGCTCTGAGAACAGGTCTGCCCATGAGAAGTCAAGGCACAGTTGTATAAGGTTTTTGAGACAGAGGGCTGTACATTAAATGATGTATTAATATCATTTGACAATTTACATAACCCATATCTATGCCCCCTTAAAAGATCAAGAAAGAAAGTTATCTTTTAAGGAGTTGTCTTGTTGATGCTAGGAAAATATTGCTCTCTACAGTTGAGCAGGTATTTCTGCCAATGGGGACATTTTGGCTGATGCATAACACAGATACACAATACACAGTGAGGGGAGGGGGAAGGCCAAAGGGCAGAAGAAATTTTTTATGTTTAAATTTTTCTCATTTTGACATAAAATATGAATTTTTACTTCATAAAAGCTTTGCAGCCACTGATCGATACAAAGATCAGGAAGAGAAACTATCCAACCTCAAAGAAATATGCAAAGAACACAAATAATTCAAGAAGTGAGTAAAAGGCTAAGGAAGAGAAGTGGTGAGGTTCCAAACTGAACCTCCTCTGGAAGTTTGGACCCATGTAGAGTAGTAAAATGTTCTGAACTTCTGTACCCTTCAAGGGCAGTTCTGTATTACAAATCAGTACACAGTAACCTGGATAGACAGGTAAAGGTTCTGAAAATTTTAAAACAGTGAGATAATGTTTAATATATTTCCAATGCTAACAGGCATTACCAACAGATTCACATTTATGGTTATACTCAAATACAGTTCTGAATCTCCATGCTAAGGGAAGACCTCACTCTATCCCAGTGTCCACCACACTGCTTCTCTCCTGACCTTACTTCCATACATGAATGACCACGAAGTCCACTTCCCTGAAGTTGCTTTAAAATACCCTCTGCTACGGTTAATCTATTTCTGTTCATGTGAGAACCATAGCAAACAAGTTGGTCTCAAGGGATAACCTGAATAGGCTGCTGTTCCCTCCTTCCCTGACAATTTCCATCAGTGCTCTCCTAGAATCTGCTGCCAACTAAATCTACAATCTAAGTTAAAATGTGTGTTTCAAGACAAAATCAATATCAAAATATGTGTTTTAGCACCCCCTTCCGATAAGATTGCCACCCCTGTACAGCTCCCCTGTAAAGTCACCATTAAAGCCAAGATTATGGACTGTTGAGCTCTTTTGATTACACTCACAGACAAAATGACACCTTCCAAACTCGTTGCTATGCTTTTTCAGCTGGACACTAACCAGACTCAGGTTGGGTCTGGAATATCACAAATAATCACAAAAAACAGTTGTGCTGGCCTCTGGTCCTTATAGCTATACTATGGGCTTCCGATGCCAGTTCACAGTAAGTACAAGGGAGTAACAGGTAACAGACAGGACACCACTTCCTCCATCCTTCTCCTTCCCTTCTCTTTCTTATCTTTCCTTCTCCAAAGAACATATTATGGGTACCAGTAGATACAAACCAATGTGGAAGATAGGGGCCTGAGCTTAAGATCTGCCAAGAAATACGTTCCTTAACATTAGTGAACTCAGCTCTTAAGGCCAAAATGCTGGAATAGTTTTTAAGGATATTTCCATGAAAGACTAGTATCTTAAGAAACAAATCACAAGTACCTGGAACACCTTATTCTTTGGTAGTACTCAAAATGTGAGGCATGACTTATAAGCAAAAAACCAAAAGAAAAAAAAAAGCAAACAAAACAAAAACACTTAGTAAAACTGCATAGCAAAACTGCACAACATCTCTAAGACAGTGGAAACTGTCTCCTAATGGAAACTTAGCTCTCAAAAGAATCTAGATAACTGAACCTCAAGAAAGACTGAGACCCCTTCTATTCTTCCTGGCATGGTCTTTGGAGGAGAAAATTACTTCTCACTACCCAACCCTCTTGGCTGTCTTCCCACTGGAGTTTTGTTCCTCTGTGTGACTGATAAACCTCTCAGTGCTTTCTGAGACTGCTGTTAAGACATCATTCACAGGAGTGCTTCCCACCTAAAAAGGGCCAAAGAGGGGCTGACAAGTTATTAGTGTCATCAATCATGGTTACACTGGGGAAACAGGCCAGGGCACCCAAGCTTCTTAGCCAGAGGAACTTACATCCATTCACCCTACAATGCCCAACAAACCAACAAAACTTCTCAGCTTCTGCCTGTCCTGTTGGCATCCCCTTTTGCTGCTGTGTTTAGGCACAAACAGCACATGGTAGTTTGCTAACCAAGAATTCCAAGGGCAGAGACCCCTGGTTGAGGCAGCGGGGGGAAAAAAAAAAGGGCATTTATTTAGGGTTTCTTAGGACTGCAGCACAGGAAACACAGTTCCAAGAAGCACTTGAATTGTGTTCCGCTGGACTACAAAATGCAGCAAGATTATAAAGGCAAAAGAACACAAGGTTACATAAATTATTAATTGTTTATCAGGAAGTAAGATTGGAACTGACTAGAAACAAGTGTATTTGTTAAGCAGAGATTTGTTGGGGTTCAAAATGTTTACAGAGTTGTGAAGCTGGGAGGTGAGGGCTTTGAAATGACAAGGTTGCAGCCAGCAGCAGCTAGGAGATACTTTTTGAAAACAGCTGGTGGTGTCATTGAGTTGGATGCAGTTCAGAAAATTCAGGTTCTCAGTGATGTGGGAGTGTGTCTGAAACCTCATCCACAATGGCCCCCCGGCTCCATACTGGATGCCTGAACCTTGTGTACTCAGTCACTCATTTGTGTCCAACTCGTTGAGACCTCATGGACTAAAGCCCACCAGGCTCCTCTGTCCACTGAATTCTCCACACTGCAGTGGGTTGTCATTTACTTCTCCAGGGGATCTTCCCAACTCAGGGATCTTCCCAACCCAGGGATCAAACTTGCATCTCCTGTGGCTCCAGCATTGCAGGTAGACTCTTTACCACTGAGCCACCAGGGAAGCCCCCACATAAAACATAGTTATTCCATTTCTTTTCATGTTTGCAGAATATTTTTTTATTTTTTAAATTTATTTTGAATTGGAGGATAATTGCTTTACAATATTGTATTGGTTTCTGCCATATATCAACATGAATCTGCCATTTTAAATGATCTGAAGTATACCATCAGTGGAAGATGCATGGATGGATGGATGGATAATGACTCCTGACTACAGCCAGGGTATTTAAAGAACGAGAAAGGGAAACTCACATTCATGTGTTCTGTTTCTTGCAATTCAAATTAAAAGGTTTTATGATAGAAGGTGGGACTAGAACTACTCAAATTCAGCTTACAGATTTCAGCTTCTCTTGCCACTCCTTTAGCTAATTTGAGTTAAAGCTGAAACTCCAGTACTTTGGCCACCTCATGCAAAGAGTTGACTCATTGGATAAGACTCTGACGCTGGGAGGGATTGGGGGTAGGAGGAGAAGGGGACGAGAGAGGATGAGATGGCTGGATGGCATCACTGACTCAATGGACGTGAGTCTGAGTGAACTCCGGGAGTTGGTGATGGACAGGGAGGCCTGGCGTGCTGCGATTCATGGGGTCGCGAAGAATCGGACACGACTGAGCGACTGAACTGAACTGAATTGAAAACTTAATCACTTTAATATTATTTTCAATCCATACAAGTGTACCTAGCCTACTGGATCTAATTGTTAATTCTCCTATGGAAAACATAGTGATTCTAGCCACAGCTTCATGTCACTCATGGTTTCCAACTTTGCCTGGAAGATGTTTTCCTTTAAAATAAAAATATGACCTACTTAGTTGGCATTCACTGCAACAGGTTGACAGTGCAACAGGTTTGGGAGCAGTTTAATTGAAATCATGAATTATTCTGTATTATCTGGGAGGTGAGACCATTTATTCTGTTGTTTTTATTTCCTTTGGAAACAAAATAGCGTGATGCCTCAGGCCATGTACACATCTCAAAACAGAGGCTCAAAACACAGGTGTCTGATGGTGGGTGTGTCCTTCTGCCTTTATCCCCATAACAAACAACAACACTATGGCACAGAGTGCCTAGATCAAGGGAGAAAGGCAGCACAGAGAGTATATTCTTAAACCCCTCAGATCAAACTAAGACCCAGAATTTGGTCCACGGTTGTAAAGCCTAGTGCTAGACTCAAAGGCCAAATTGCATAGCTGCCATCTTTCTGATACAGGATCTTAGGGAGAGATGTTTAAGATGACAGGATGGGGATAACTGAGACTGAATTCACAGAGCATCTATGAGTCCATTGGCCTCTGTTTATTTGAATCAGTGAAGTCTAATGAAGAGGCCTCTGAGGTGGGAGGCCTTGGTTTTTCCAGGCCTGGGGTGAAACAAGGAGATGGAGGCAACGGAGGACACAGTGGCGCACGTCCACGCCCAGAGGAGAGGGAAAGCCCATGTGGAATCAGCTGAGACTCCTGGACTGTGGAGATCAAAGGGAATTGTTCTGTTCTGGTGTGTGATTCTTCAACTTTGGAACATAGCTGGAGATAGCACCTTAGACAAGGCAGCGCTGTTCTTCAGGAGGAAGCCTGGAGGAAGGCCAACAGTGCCCGTGGACAAAGACGCTTCTGAACAAATGCTCAACAGTCTGGGAGGCAGCCAAAATGCCTGCCAGGGGAGGATCCTTTACCAGCGTGCTCAGCCTGGGGAGAGCTAACAACCAGCACAATTTGGAAACAAACACTGATTTTTTTCTGCTCCCTACAAATAGGCTAGTGAGGCCTGGGGACATACAGGTTGCTAAGACAAGTCTCCAACAGAGGATTCCACTTTTTAATTGTTATGATATCCTTTACACAAGCAAATAAATAAAAGCATATACACACATATAAAAACATAAGTCTTCCGCAATGAGTTCAGTTTTCGCACAAGAAAGAAGTAAAAGACATCTTTAAATGCAGCAGCAGTGAAACGGTTCTGAGACTCCATTTCACAGATTTCTATGAATTAACAGAAATATCGTTTGGCATCCTGCAATCCTCTCCACACCAGGTTCTCATCCCTCACAATATAGCTCTGCCTGGTCTCCTTCTTCACAATTCCTTTCTCAGTCAGGCTACGTGGTCAGTTCAGACAGATGGTAAATTTTACATTCAGATACACATTCTGCTTCTTTCACACACATATCATTCATCCTTGAGTTCATAAGGCCACATTAAATGTTTATATTTTGGTGTAAAATTATTTTTTAGTTCATTATCATTATAAAAATCACTGTTTGGTAAATGTTCTATTATAAAAAAAATACTTGGGTTTTAGCTCATTACCTACTCATTCATAGTAATTAGTATCAGAAACAATTATTATTGCTAGGGGTTCATAATTTTGTTGATATTGTTTTTTTTTTTTTTTATATTGGAGTATAGCTGATTAGCAATGTTGTGATAATTTCAACTGAACAGTGAAGAGACTCGGCCACACATATACATGGATCCATTCTTCCCCCAAACTCCCCTCCCATCCTGGCTGCTATTTATCACTGAGCAGAGTTCCCTGTGCTCTACAGTAGGACCTTGTTAGTTACCCATTTTAAATATTGCAGAGTATACATATGGATCCTGAACTCCCTAACTCTTCCCCCTCATTCCTCCCCTTTGGCAACCATAAGTTTTTCCTTTAAGGCCTGTGAGTCTGTTTTGTAAATAAGTTTATTTGTTTGGTTTCTTTTTAGATTCTTCATATAAGGGAGTTGACATCACTGTTTTTGAGATACAAAAAGGATATTCCATTTGTACACCTCATGTAGTTTGTTCATTTTTACTGAACTATAGTAATATTGGACTTCAGGCTTAAATTAGATATAATAAATAATTCATTGTTTGAGTATTTTATGTAATTTATAATCTGTGACTCGGATATGACAATAAATCTGTCTCATTTCTTCCCAATTCTCCAACCCCAAGCTAGAGTCACAGCAAATTACTTCTCACACAACATGTTCCTTCAATTTAAATGAAATATGTTTTTCAGAGGTATCATTTAAAATGCAAATAGAGGGACCCATTAATTAATTGCTGTATGAGATCGCTGTCAGGGACCTAAAAATATACATGATCAGAAAGAGAAACTCCACTCCCTCAGCCTCTTGGTACCTGACACTTCCAGTGTTGTATTCAATTTCAGGTGGAACAATTATGCAAAACTTGCCTAGTTCAGTTCAGTCACTCAGTCATGTCTGACTCTTTGTGACCCCATGGACTGCGCACGCCAGTCTTCCCTGTCCATCACCAACTCCTGGAGTTTACTCAAACTCATGTCCATTGAGTCGGTGATGCCATCCAACCATCTCATCCTCTGTCATTCCCTTCTCCTCCTGCCTTCAATCTTTCCCAGCATTCAGGGTCTTTTCAAATGAGTCAGTTCTTCACATCAGGTGGCAAAACTATTGGAGCTTCAGCTTCAGCATCAGTCCTTCCAATAAATATTCAGGATTGATTTCCTTTAGGATGGACTGGTTGGATCTCCTTGCAGTCCAAGGGACTCTCAAGAGTCTTCTCCAACACCACAGTTCAAAAGCATCAATTCTTCGGCACTCAGCTTTCTTTATAGTCCAACTCTCACATCCATACATGACTACTAGAAAAACCATTGCTTTAATTAGACAGAACTTTGTTGGCAAAGTAATGTCTCTGCTTTTGAATATGCTGTCTAGGTTGGTCATAGCTTTTCTTCCAAGGAATAAGCGTCTTTTAATTTCATGGCTGGAGTCACCATCAGCAGTGATTTTGGAGCCCAAGAAAATAAAGTCACTATTACCATTGTTTCCCTATCTGTTTGCCATGAAGTGATGGGACCGGATGCCATGATCTTAGTTTTCTGAATATTGAGTTTTAAGCCAACTTTTTCACTCTCCTCTTTCACTTTCATCAAGAGGCTCTTTAATTCTTCTTTGCTTTCTGCCATTAGGGTGGTGTCATCTGCATATCTGAGGTTATTGATATTTCTCCCCACAATCTTGATTCCAGCTTGTGCTTCAACCAGCCCAGAGTTTCTCATTATGTTCTCTGCATATACATTAAATAAGTATGGTGACAATAAACAGACTTGATGTACTCCTTCCCGATTTGGAACCAGTCTGTTGTTCCATGTCCAGTTCTAATTGTTGCTTCCTGACCTGCATACAGGTTTCTCAGGAGGCAGGTAAGGTGGTCTGGTATTCCCATCTCTTTAAGCACCTGAGGAAATCATCTGGGGCCTCTTTCCAAGCACCATCTTTCTGTATCATTAGGGTCTCTTCTGAATATTGTTTTTTCTTTTCCTCAGGACAGGATTTTCTTGTGACATGCCAGTTGTTGTTGTTGTTCAGTTACTAAGTCGTGTCCAATTCTTTGTGACCCCGTGGACTGCAGCATGCCAGCCTTCCCTGTCCTTCACCATCTCCTGAGTTTGCTCATACGGGTGAGCAGAAGTATATTATGATACAAGGATGGTATGGAGAGAGGTATCTCATGACACAGCAGAACTGTCACTGGAAGAGGACAGGGGAATATGTTCTTCATCAATATCTAATAACATTTAAAGGTTACTCAGTGACATTGCGGAGAAGGCAATAGCAACCCACTCCAGTACTCTTGCCTGGAAAATCCCATGGACAGAGGAGCCTGGTAGGCTGCAGTCCATGGAGTCACGAAGAGTCCGATACTTACTTAGCGACTTCACTTTCACTTTTCACTTTCATGCATTGGAGAAGGAAATGGCAACCCACTCCAATGTTCTTGCCTGGAGAATCCCAGGGACAGGGGAGCCTGGTGGGCTGCCGTCTATGGGGTCACACAGAGTCGGACACGACTGAAGCAACTTAGCAGTAGCAGCAGCAGCAGCAGTGACATAGATCTTTAGTTTCCACACCATCTGATTCTAATAGTCTTTGGGCCGGTGAATGTGAATAATCTAACATAAATAAAATGAAGATCGTACAGGGAGTGTTTATAAAGAAACCATTAAAAAGTTCATAGCCGGAAACTGGGGACACTATTCAGTCACAATCATGATAGAAGAACCCCAAGGCTCATATGAACCCTGCAGGTGGTGATTATTTTCCATCTCTGATAAACCATTATTCCCCCTTTCTAACATCTTATGGGGTCTTCTACTTGGAGGTTCTATAAGATGGACTTTAAATTTGTGATGTCCTACAGTGCTTTCAGCATTTCTGTTGGTTCTGCTCCTTCTACAGTCTCTGTTTCTAATGAGGGTTCCCAGCACTCTCTTAGCGACACAGCTTTGAAATGTATTAGACTCCTCTTTGTCCCTGAAAATTCATCCAAACATGGCATGATCCTGTCGGTTTTACTCCACAGGTCCTTACAGGGGTGCCATTTGCACCATCAGCAGCTTATTACAGCCCTCATTGTGGATTTCCACAATACCTTACTTAACTCTTTATCACTTTCCTTTCTCTTGCAGCCCAGTCTGTAAATGGCCACCAGAGTTGTTTTCCAAAGGGCAGGTCAGAGCCTATTATTCTTAAACACACTCAACTGTACCCCTTAGCCTCTACATAAAATTCAAACTCCCTAGACTGGTTTTGATCCCCACAAACTGATTTCAACAAAACTTTTTTTGTTTGTTTTTCATTGTCGTCACTCTATATTTGTCCTGTTCTTATTCCCCTCTAGATAGCCTTCACCATTATCTCTACACGCCTAAATCTACTCTTAGGTCAAGGCACAAATCAACTGCCACCTCTCCTCTAAAGCTTTTCCATATCCTCCTGCTGGAAGCAATCTTTTCTACCTCCAAACACCTACAGTGTTTAATCTATACCTGTCTTATAGCACTTCTCACTTTTATGTTAAAATATTTAAAAAAAAAAAAAACTTCTGAGAAGAATGTAAACTCCTTGAGCAACTAATGTAGTTAGTTATATGTGGTTATATATGTTATGGCCCCAATTCACATGTAGATTTAAGTTAAGTGTTTTATTGGAGGAGACAGATACCAAAAAAGTTACATTTCATCTTGGAAGTATATTGGAAAGAACATATGAATTAGACAGTTTAGATGGGCTATTCTCTTATAGACTAACAATTATTGTAGAATGCCTCCCATACAAGCCTTCTAAAATGAGACTGCTTGGTCATTTATTTATGGCCCTTTCTAAGACTGGAGCTCTTGTTGAGATTTTTTTTTAATGTCTGTGAATCCAAGTAGCATCTTACAATATTCTTTTCTCATTATGACAAAGCAAGGTCATGTTAGAATAATTCTGGCTGATGTGTATTGATCCTTTATTGTGTACCATACAATATACTAAAGTCTTATTATGTTTATTTAATTCTCACAGCAATCTGATGAGTCAGATGATTTTCACTATTTTTCATATGGGCATTTTGAGGAACAGATTTGGTGAATGAATTGTACAGGGTTAAATAGCTAATGGGGGTTTCCCCAGTGGCTCAGCAGGTAAAGAACCTGCCTACAATGCAGGAAACAGGAGACATTGGTCAACTCCTGGGTCAGGAAAATCCCCTGGAAGAGGAAATGGCAAGCCACTCCAATGTTTCTTGCCTGAAAAACCCCAAGGACAGAGGAATTTGTAAGGCTACAGTCCAAAAGGTCTCAAAGAGTCAGGCATAACTGTGTAGACACGACTGGCTGACTGACTGAAACAGCTAATAAATGGAAATCCCAGAAAGTAATCCAAAGTAACTTGACACTGGAGTCTATCCATTAAATCATTATACGACGCTGCCTCTGGTAGAGAAGAAAATACTGGAGTTAGACAGCTATTTAATTCTGTTGTTACCACTGGTTCTGTGATTTTGAAAAAAAAGCACTTATCCTGTCTGAGACTCACTTCATTGTCTATAAAATGGTTGAAATAACACCTACTTGGCAGACTTCTTAATAGAAATAAAGAAGAAAACATCTCTGTAACCCAACTCCAGGTTCCTCACCCTCAGAAGTAGCATTGCCCTTTGGGAAAAAGAGCCTCTTCTCAACCTAATCCTAAATTGTCCATTTTCCTGCTGCATGTTCCTTCCTAACTCCCACTGTCGTGAGTCATCACTAACATCTAAGGCCTCCTGGAACATTAAAAAAAATGGGACTCACTATACCACCTTCATAGCTATATCTACCACTTAGTTCTATAAAGTATCAGAAGAACCTTTGAAACTAAAGTTTTTCACTATTTTCTGGTCAAATTCTTTGTGTATCCTACAGAATGTTCTCCTGTTATTTCTGTATGAAATGAGGGATGGAATCAGTGAACAGTATGAAGATATATTAACCTCATGGCTAAGATTTCCTCTTGCAATTTTATATTGCAGTGTCTAGTATGATGCCAACCTAGAACAGATGTTCAATAAATATCAATTGCCTTGCCTTGCCCTAGAAGGAAACTGTACCATGTAATACTGAAATATTAAAAAGGAAAAGAATCACCACATACTGGTTCACTTTGTATATTGCAATTTATTACAATCCAATGAAACGGGCACAAGATGCAACTGTTGTTGATAACCCTCAAATGGCTTGAAAGTTTTTTCCTTTCCTTGTTAATATATGTTTGAAAATTCATTTGGATTAAGGTTTTAATATTACTTACAACCAAAAATTAATTCCCAACTCACAAAGCCGAAGTGCTCATTCTTCAGAATAATACAACATAACAGTTTGTCCTTTATGGATGGCTCTTTGGGGGCTGTAACTAAAAACTTCTCACTAAATACAAGGTCACCTAGGTTTTCTCCTATGTTTTCTTCTGGAAATTTTTTAGCTTTGTGTTTTACATTTAATCTATGATTCACTTTGAGTTAATTTTTGTGAAAGATATAAATTCTGGGTCTGGGTTTATTTCTTTGCATGTAAATGTTCAGTTTGTCCAGCAATATTTATTGAAAAGACTACCTTTTCTCCACTGAATTGTCTTTGCTCTTTTGTCAAATATCAGTTGACTATATTTGTTTAAGTCTATTTTTGGGCTCTCAGTGTATTTATAGATATCTAGATATACCTATTATTTCACCAGTATCATACTGTCTTGATTACTTTAACTTTACAGTGAGTCTTGAAATCAAGTAGTGAAAGCCCTGTTCTTTAGTACTGTGTTAGTGATTCTAGGTTTTTTGTCTTCTCGTATAAACTCTCGTTAGTTTGTCAATATCTACAAAATAGCTTGCTGGGATTTTGACTGGTATTTTATTAAAGCTATAGATGAAATTGGGAAGAACTGATATCAATACTGAGTCTTCTAATCCTTGAACATGGAACATCTATTTATTCAGATTTTCTTTATTCATCAGAGTTTTGTAGTTTTCCGCGTAACAGTTTCTGCATGTATTTTGTTAGAGTTATACCTAAGCATTTCTTTTTTTTTGGTTGTATATTAACTAGTATGAGTTTTCTATATTTTTAAATTAATTTGTTTATTGCTGGCATATAAGAGATAATTGGTTTTTGTGCATTAACCTTCTATCTGCAACTTGGCTATGATCACTTACTAGCTTCAGGAGGTTTTTGGACAATTCTTTGGGATGTTCTGCATAGACAATCATATCATCTGCAAAGAAAGTTTTTTTTTTCCTTCCTGCTGCTACTAAGTCACCTCAGTCGTGTCCAACTCTGTGCGACCCCACAGATGGCAGCCCACCAGGCTCCGCCATCCCTGGGATTCTCCAGGCAAGAACACTGGAGTGGGTTGCCATTTCCTTCTCCAATGCATGAAAGTGAAAAGTGAAAGTGAAGTTGCTCAGTCATGTCCGACTCTTAGCGACCCCATGGACTGCAGCCCACCAGGCTCCTCCATCCATGGGATTTTCCAGGCAAGAGTACTGGAGTGGGGTACCATTGCCTTCTCTGTTTTCCTTCCTAGACCTTCCTATTTTCCCTTCCATCCTACACTCTAGACCCTTAATTCTTTTTCAGGTCTTATTTCAGTAGCTAGGACTTTTCAGTAAAATGTTGAATAAGAGTGGTAAAAGAAAATTCTACCCTTGTTCCTGATCCTAGAGGGAAAGCAACTGATTTCTCATCATTAAGTATGATATTGTATATTTTCTGTATATATTCCTTAGCAAGTTGAGGAAATTCTCTATTCCTAGTTTACTGAAAGTTTTTTTCATGAGTGAAAAGATATTTTTAAACACTCAAACTTCTCTCTTAACTCTTATTTTTTCATCTCTGTATGTTTCCAAATTGTGCTTACTTATCCATTTTTATTTTTATACACTTGGTTTCTAAAATGGTATAATCAAGCCATCTGGAGATTTTTTTATAAAACTCAATAGCTGGGATTTTGCCCCCAGGTAAAATAAATTACTGAAATCATGTATAATAATATACAGTAGTTTATTCTAAGCATCTCTAAGATTTGTTTGAGGAAAATCAATCAAGATGGAGCTTCCGGTTTTTACAAACATGATTTTCAGCAAGTCAATGCTGTAGAAATACATACATGGGATAACTTTGACATTGAGATTGTGAGAGTCAAATGATGAAAATAGTCTCCAAGTAAAAAAGAAGAGATTTCTCCTTTTTAAAAAGAGTTTACTTACACATGAAAAATAGCAGTCTAACAGGTTGAACGTAGAATTAAAATCAGAGTTGGGACTTTCCTGGCAGTCCAAAGGTTAAGACTGTGCACTTCTACTGAAGAAGGCATGGGTTCCATCTCTAGTCAGAGAACTAGTGTTCCATATGCCACATGGCCACAAAAAAAATACTAAAAAAATAAAGTAAAATCAGAGTTCTAGCCAGGTTCATTCATTAGGCAGTTATAAAAGCTTGGACAAATCATCTGACATCTCTCGGGTTCTGTGGTCTCATTTGCCAAGTGCAACGACAATAACACATACCACCAACCACCACTGTGTGCTTCCACCTCATAGCATCACTTCAGGGCTAACGGAGATGGTGGCTGTGAAACCGCCTCTTTGTAATGTTCAAGCACAGCAGAAGGGAAAGCATTATTATTATTAGAAGTGTAAATTAGGAAGAAGGAGTTCTGACATTCTCTTATCAAATTTTTACACTTAAATTCCATCATTAATACAGTTACACTTTCTAGGATTTCAAGTTTTTAGGTGAACTTCACTGCTAGGGTAAAAATTATTCAGGGTGATCAAGACACTAAAGGTTGACGTTTTCAAAGTGAAAGTGAAAGTCACTCACTTTCTTTGTGATGACTTTCCTTGCATCGTCGACTCTGCAACGCCATGGACTACACAATCCATGGAACTCTCCAGGCCAAAATACTGAAATGGGTAGCCTTTCCCTTCTCCAGGGGATCTTATCAACCCGGGGATCAAACCCAGGTCTTCCACATTGCAGGCAGATTCTTTACCAGCTGAGCCACAGGGGAAGTTTTCAAATGTATTATCAATTATAAGCCTGGGCAGATTACATTGGCATGCAAATTTCAATTTGTGTCAGTTTGTCTTATTTGATCTACTTTTTCTCCAGTCAAATGAGGTGACTGTTCATTTAGAAGAACTCGCAGTGGTAGGTTTAAGTCAGAAGATCAGAAATTTGGCTCTGCTAAACGATGTGGAAATAAACTGCTTTAGCTTTTCCCACTCATGCAAGGCATTTGACACAGCAAGTTATTTGCAGAGTCAGTTATCCCTTCACATAGTTGACACTGAGCTCCAACCACATGCCAGGTACCATGCAGGAAATACAGAATTAAAAAGACAAGGTCTCCCTGTACATAATATATCGATGAAATATAACTCAGCAATAAAAAGGTAAAAACAACTGCAGGCAACAACCTGGATGAACCTCAAGGAAACCATGCTCAGTGAAAAAATGCCAATCTCCAAAGGATATCTACTACATGATTTCATGGAATAACATTCATGAAAAAATGTAATTACAGAGTTGGAGAATGTATTAGTGGTTGCTAGGGGATGGGGATGGGAATGGAAGGGATGGACTATAAAAAGGTTACATGAGAGGGTCTTGTGATGGGTACATTTAAGTATCTTGATTGGGATGGTAGTTACACAAACGTGTGATAAAGTTATGTAGGCTATATAAACACATACATGGGTACATACATACACAAGTGCATGTATAACTGATGGAAACTGAATCAACTCTAGGGATTGCACCAATGTCAATTTCTTGGTTTTTATATTGAACTATATATAAAATGTATAAAATGCTAACATTAGGGGAGACTGGGGGAAGGGTTCATAGGACTTTCCTGGACCTTTCTTTGCATTTTTTGTGAATTTATAATCATTTCAAAGTATTAAGTTCAATAAAGAAAAGATCCCTTTAGAATATACAATACCAAGAGTGAACAATAATGTAAACTATGGAATTGGGGTATTTATGATGTGTTTATGTAGATTTATCATTTGTAACAAATGTACCACTTTCGTGGGTGATGTTTATAATGAGGGAGGTTGTGTAATGTGTAGGGGTAGGGGATAGTTAGGAAATCTCTGGTACTTTCCTCTCAATTTTACTGTGACTCTAAAACTGCTCTCTGTTGTTGTTCAGTAGCTCAATCGTGTCCAGCTCTGTGATCCCATGGACTTCAATGCTCCAGGATTTCCTTCCTTCACTATCTCTCGGAGTTACATCCGTTGAGTCAATGATGCCATTCAACCATCTCATCCTCTGTAGCCCCCTTCCCCTCCTGCCCTCATTCTTTCCCAGCATCAGGGTCATTTCCAATGAGTCAACTCTCAAAAAGGCTCAATTTTTAAAAACATCAAAAGGAGAATAGAATTTTGTGATGTGAGAATTACAGGAAATTTAAATGTTAGCAACCATAATAAAGTTTTATTGGAATACACATTCAAAGAGACAAAGGTCCCTCCCCTCCAGGAGTTAAAAGTCAGCTCTTATCAGTCTCCTTGGCTTGTAGGAACCAAAAATTTCCAGTAACAGAAAAGGCTCAAATGTTCAATCCCTCCAGCCTCACCCTCTCTGGGTCTTACCATGCTATTTCTGAGAGCCCTTCAGGGACTCCTCACACGTGCTCCCTTCTCCCTTAGCAATCTCCACTGCTTATCGAGTCACCACTGTCTAGTTCTCAGATCTAAGTGCCATCATCCCTGAAGAGCTCAGACTTTGTCCATGGACCTACTAGTGGGACAGGCTACTGTCTTCACACCCCGCACCTCTACACATCCAAGCAATAGCCTTCTCACAGACCACTTCCCCCAGTCCACACCAGCATGTAACATACACCCCCAAGTGTCCACCAATTCCACTACTTCGCTGACCGCATCTGATTGTCAGTTCTTTAGGGTCTGATAGGAATGATAATACCCAAAGTGAAAACAAGTACTTAACTAGAGTATCCAATCAGGGAAGCCATCCAAGAAGAGGGAGAAACTCTTCAGGGAGAAAGGAGGCAAGAGAGAATTTCAGGCAAAGGGAACCTGTGTGATAAGACACTGAGAAAGCACACCGTGGCCATGAAAGGGACATGGTGCATCATTGGAGTATTGATACTGGGGGAGCCCAGGTAGAGATGAGGACTAAAACTCAGCCCTAGTGATTTCCAAGGCCCATGTCCCCCGTGTTGCCATGTGACTGAGGAGCATGCTCAGACACAACTACACGAGTACCACTGTACTCTGTCACATCTAGGACTTACATCTGAATTGAGATGTCACATCCATCTAGATCCATTCGAACCAGCCTAATATGGCAGCCTATCCTCAGCATGAGAGCAGCGGTGAGAGTACTGAGGCTGAGAAGAGACTGCTTTCACTGCAGTGTACTCACAAGCTGGCCTTAAACTAAATGCACGTGTACGTGTGCATCACCAGCTTTACCTCTTGACTTTTTGTTGGTTTCTGCTGTGGACCCACCCTTCTTTCTGCATTCTATTCAAAGCAAAGCATCAGACAAACATGGTGTTATATAGGCCTTGGAACCAGAGGATCTCAGTATGAACCATACTGAGTATGATCTCAGTATGAACTACATCCCTAACAAGCTATGTACATTTAGTAAGTTCACTTTACTGGGCTTTATTTTACCCATCTGTAAGATGGGGATAAGAATCTGCCACACAGGACTCTCCTTAAATTAAATGAGGTACTATAAGTGAAAATGCCTTTCATGGGGCTTTGCCCCTTAAGAGAGATGGTCTCGTTTTTTTTTAGAATTTGGCTTTTCTTTTTCTTTTTTGTTCCTGTTTTGAATGTAGCATTATTTACTCACTGTCCAAAGAAATTCCTCTTGAATTTCTATGTAAAACAGAATATGTACATGTTTAGGTTCACAAGCAAAGTGAAAGAAAGTGAAAGTGAAGTTGCTCAGTCGTGTCCGACTCTTTGTGACCCCATGGTCTGTAGCCCACCAGACTCCTCCGTCCATGGGATTTTCCAGGCAAGAATACTGGAGTGGGTTGCCATTTCCTTCTCCAGGGCAAAGGATGGGCTAAAATAAATGTTTACTGAGCACTTACTCTGTGCCTGTACGTGGCCTCGTCAACCAGCATCACCCTCTGAGATCACTGTCATTGTCACCCTCTCAGGAGAGGACTGAGAGCTCAGAGGACCATAGAGATACTGCGGATGTTGCTTAGCTTGCCCTGTGGGCAGATTGATTTTCTTTTTCTAATGATAGTTCCTCTCCCTCCATAGGCAAGCTAAGCTCTCAGAGGTACCCTCTGAGCTCTCATTCCTCTCCTATGAGGGTGACAATGACAATGATCTCAGAGGGTGGTGCTGAGACTTCCCTAGTAGCTCAGATGGTAAAGAATTTGCCTGCAATGCAGGAGATCTGGGTTTGATTCCTGGGTTGGGAAGATCCCCTGGAGAAGGGAATGGCAACCCACTTCAGTAATCTTGCCTGGAGAATTCTACAGACTGAGGAGACTAGCGGGCTACAGTCCATGGAGTCGCAAAGAGTCAAACACAACTGAGTGACTAACACTTTCACTTTTACTCCCTTGCTCAAGATCCGAGATTCTCACATGTTCTCTTACTACAGTTCATATCTGAAAATCTCCTAAAGCAAACCTCTGAGAAGATGGTTTTAGTGCCAGTTGTCTCTTTGAGGGGAAAAGAACATCTGCAGGGTAGGGGGACGCTAATTAAGACTGGTAAGGAAGAGCAGCCAATGAAGGGGCAATATCAGCCTAGCTACCTCTTTAGATCACTGGTGTAGAGTCACACCAGGAAAACCCTAGAAGCCAGTAAAGAAGGACACTTCAGAGAAAGAAGGAATTTTTTTATCCAGTCACTGGTTAAGGGTGCACCTACTAGAGTAAAATGTCACTTCTTAATGGAAAGTCTGTCCTGATGAGCAAGCCCATAGGGAACACACAGTTGCTCACAGCAAGCAGTTGGAAGTTGTGCCCTGAAATGGTGAGAGAGAGGAAAGGGTGAAGCACTAAGCGTGAAAGGGTCTGAAAAACACACGTGTGTCATGGTAATAAGTCTAGTGTGTATGTTTACCTTCCATAAGAAGAAAACTCAGTATATATTTGACAACTCTAAGAGCAGCTTTTCTGGAACATTTGGGGTGGGGAGAACACCAGGTGTTTTATGGGGTCCTCCTGGAACCACATCATGAGGACACATATTTTTTCCAGTAGAAGTAAGGCAGGCCTCCATCTGTGGCATCCATCTGCATGCATTAACCTGCATCCAAAGTTATCATCACTTTCAAAAGAGACTTTCTGATAGGAGCACAAGAAAATGTGGTTTGTATCACAAAAGGTGACAATGTCCAGAGAAGTGGGTCTGGGAACATTTGTTTCCTGAGGGCATCTGTCTCCCTGCCTAGATGATAGTCCTGGAGAGACAGTTTCAAGATCACAGGGAAATCAAACAGCTGTAGGGCAGAGCCCAAGGCACATTACCACCTGCGCTAGGCTGTAGTCTCTATTAAGAATCTGAAAACAGAAATGGATCTGGCAGTAGCTCTCTATATGTGACACAAGTTGTAATGAATAATCACGCAGGTTAATTTTTTCCTCCGAATTATAAAGCTTGGTTTAACTCCTGGCTTCATTTTGGCCCAGATGTAGCATAATTTAGTTGCACAGGTCAGAGAAGAGTAGACTGAGTCTCTGAGGGCAGGTGGCATCTGATCTTCTGACTTAAAGGAGAATGGGAAGGAAGTAGTTTGGGGATGGTGGGGTGTAGTTCAAGGAAATAGTAACATTCGCCTTAAAGTCAGGATCTGCTATTGTGCAGATTGGAGCATTAGTCAGATAGGACTGCAGAAGAGAGGGTGGAGGGAGCACTCTCTGGAATCCATCTTCCAAGCCACAACTCTGGATAGCAAGCTAACCGCGAGTCAGGCTGTTAATGAACTTGGTCTGGCCATGGTGACAAGAGTTCATTAGAGAACATTTATCCTCCACTCAAGAAGGAGAAAAATGACTTCAATAAAAACTATGCCAGGGCCACAGATACATGATCTTTATTAAAAAGGCATTTTCAGTAGTAAAATTCATTACACAGTCATATAAGTAATCTGGATCCACCTCTCCCTTCACTATGTTATTGTTGGAAAATGCTAGTAAGTTTTAAGGAAAACAAATAAGATCCTACAGCCATACTGTAATTGAAAATAGAAGTAATAAAAAATACAGCTATAAAGTATGTTTATATTTCGATTCTTCTGGGTCAATTTATAATCTATCCAGATCAAAGTCAAGGCCCATCCTGTCTTCTGATGAATTGTTCTGCACTGGATGTATACTGATATCCATGGAAGAATAAACTAAAAGGAGAATATTCTTCTCAGGCAACTAAAGTTTGTAACTTATATGCTTTTTCTATCTTTCCCTTTTTATATTCTAGAAATAGACTCAAGGCAAAATTTGGAAACCAAAATGAATGAGAAAATAAGAGTACATCAGGATCTGGCAATGCCTTGTAGAATCAAAACAATCTGAGTTAAAATCTTAGTCCTACCACTTTAAAGTGTAGAAAAATCGTTTAAACTCTCTGAACCCAAGTTTAATCCATTTATGAGACACAAATGAGAAAGCTCACATCAGAGTGCTTTGAGGATTAATTGAGAATATATATTATTCACCTATAGTATGTTTGGGGCTTCCCTGGTGGCTCAAATGGTAAAGAGTCCACCTGCAATGTGGGAGACCTGGGTTTGATCCCTGATTGGGAAGATCCCCTGGAGCAGCACATGGCAACCCACTCCAGTATTCTTGCCTGAAGAATCTCCATGGACAGAGGATCCTGGCAGGCTATAATCCATGGAGTAGCAGAGTCAGACACGACTAAGTGACTAAGCACAGCACAGCATAGTATGTTCAGTGCCAATACTTTGGCCACCTGATGCAAAGAACTGACTCATTGGAAAAGACCCTGATGCTGGGAAAGATTGAAAGTGGGAGGAGAAGGGGACGACAGAGGATGAGATGGTTGGATGGCATCACCAACTCGATGGACATGAGTTTGAATAAGCTTTGGGAGTTGGTGATGGACAGGGAAGCCTGGCATGCTGCAGTCCATGGGGTCACAAAGAGTCAGACGTGACTGAGCAACTGACCTGAACTGGGCTTTCCAGGTGGTGCTAGTGGTAAAGAATCCACCTACCAATTCAGGGGATGCAAGAGATGCAGGTTCAATCCCTGGGTCAGAAAGATCCCCTGGAATGGTGGTGGTTTAGTCACTAAGTCATGTCCAACTCTTGCAATCCCTGTCAGGCTCCTCTGTCCATGGGATTCTCCAGGCAAGAATACTGGAGTGGGTTGCCATTTCCTTCTCCAGGGGATCTTGCTGACCCAGGAATCAGAGCTGGGTCTCCTGCATTGCAGGCAGATAATTTACCAACTGACCTATGAGTAGGAAATGGCAACCCATGCCAGTATTCTTGCCTGGAAAATTCCTTGGATGGAGGAGCCTGGTGGGCTACAGTCCATGGGGTCACAGAGTCAGACATGACTGAGCACAATGTGTTTAGTGCTTAAAGACAGTAAAGTAGGCTTAACTTCATGTTGTTTTGGATGGCCTACTCAGTTTATTTATTCAAATAAGCTTTACTGGACATCTAGCATGTAAAGTTTTAGGTTCTGGGGATATAGAATTGAACAGTATGCACATGATCCTGACTGCCTTAAAGTAGAGAAGATAGTCATTGAGAAAATACTTACTAACAATTCATGAAGAAAAAGCATCTTGTTTTAAGCCGAATGATTAAAGATATAGTGACCTGTTATTATTATTTTCAGACATAGAAGTATCAGTAATCAGTAATGCTTTAATTTAATATTAAAATAACTCATTCCATTTATACAGTATACATTATTTTTTCTTGTCTTTGTTTTCCTTTTTGACTTCAAATGTACAAAACTGAATTAATCATATTTCTCAGTTCATGACACATTCTAAGTACATACAAGAATCTGTTTTCTCACTTAACCTCTATCAATACTCCCATTCCTCTCTTCATCATAGGCACTCACTCTAAATTATTTAATATTCACGCCATTTCTACACATTCAATTAGAAATAGATGTATTCTTAAAATATATTGGGTTGGCCTAAGAGTTCATTAACAGTTTCCATAACATCTTATGGAAAAATTTGAACAAAATTTTAGGCCAACTCAATACATAGGGTTTTTCATATGTGATATACATAAAAAGTATTGTTAAAAATAAATTGTTTCTTTGTCCACTTAATACTCTTCTAGAGAGAAGTATTCGTGTTTTCACATTAACCTAACTTACTACCAAGTGCTGCTTAGTATTCCATAGTATGCACAGATCACATTTTATTGATCTGTTTCCCTAGCAGTGGGCATCTGAGTTGCTTTCCCTCCTTGATGCTATAAGCAATGTGACAAATAAACACCATCACATCATATATCCTTATGAATCTGTTAAAGAGCTTCTTGGTACAGACACATTTCCATGCATCAGATTTTGCACACTCAGTGTCACAGATGGATTGCTGTATCATTTTCCAATTCTCCATATCCTTGCCAAAGCATTGCATTATTTGACGTGCTAATATTTATGTTATCTGATGGATAGAAAGTAGTATTTCATTGCTTTTTAAATTTGCATTTCTCTAAATAGTTGTGATATTACTCACATCTTATCAGGTAAATTATATCCCTCATTTCATGGCACATAGTTATCCCACCTTCTGAACAACATTGCTCATGCTTCTAAGAGATTTCCTGCCATTTCTGACTAAACTGTAATTGCCTATGTGGTTTAGATGTTAGTATTCCTTGTCTATTTTACACTTTGAAAAACACTGCTCTTGGCATGTCATCTTCTGATAATTTTGCCTATGGATTATATTCATTAAAAATAATCCATGTTATGATATAAGTAAACCTCTCACCTTTGCCCTTTATGTTTTAAGCTCTGGTCTCGTTTGAGACATTCTTCCCCCCTAAAAATAAATAGACAATAACTTCATATTCTCAAACATTGTCATATAAAATACTTTTATGTTTTTACTGCTTGCATTCAGAACTTATTTCAAATAGAGCTGTTTTTACACATGATGTAGGTAGGGACCTAACTTTTTTTCCATTATAATGAGCTAATTCTCCCAACATCAGCTATAAAATCTGAGATAATCTATGATATTAGTTGGAATATTTTCCCTTTTATTCTATTTTCTAAAAATATTTCCATAAGTTAGAAACTACCTCTTTCTTGTAAGTTTTGTCTCATTTGTAAAATAAGCTGAACCTACAGACTGTAGGTTATAGGTCCAGACAAATCTCTTTTTTTCTTAGGTCAATTTTAGAATTACATACTTTTCCAGAAATGCATCCATTTCCTTTCATTTGACTTTATTGGCATGCAATGATTCATTATATACTTTTTATTTATTTTTAATATATCTTTTGTCCTGATCTTTGAACTTCAAGTATTTTTATCTTCTTTAAAAATTAGTCTTACCATAGGTTGATGTCTTTTGTTTGGCTTTTCAGTGGTCTTTTTTAAGCATGCTTATAAAGTACTTTAAACTGAAGGATAGTAAAAGTATCTCATGTCAACATATGAAGGACATAGCTAAAACAGTATTTATAGGAAATTTTATCATTTTTAATATATTTATCATAAAAAAGAAGGACTGAAAATTTAAACTGAACATTTCAACTCAATGGAATAATATAGAAGACCCAAAGAAATAGGAGGAAAGAAACGGTAAAACTAACAACAAAAATCAATGGATACAGAAAGACAACAAGAAATAGTGAAAATCAATAATTTATTCTTTTTAAAATGTTTTTACATATGTGATATTTCTTGAGACATGACTTTAAACTGTAGACCTGCAGCTGGACTTAAAAAACTCGGATTTTTGTTATTTGCCTTCACTGTTTTTGTTTTTTTTTTAAATATTGAGCATTTAGTTGAGGAAAACCATAGAGGCAAAGATACTTCAATCAGCAAAAAGTAAAGCTTTATTTCTATTCTTATTGAAAGATGGTAGGAAAGTGAAAGTGTTAGTCATTCACTCATGTCCAAATCTTTGCAACCCCATGGACAGTAGCCCACCAGGCTCTTCTGTCCATAGAATTCTCCAAGCAAGAATACTGGAGTGGGCCACCATTCACTTCTCCAGGGGATCTTCCCAACCCATGGATCAAACCTGGGTCTCCTGCATTGCAGACAGATTCTTTACTGTCTGACCCACTAGGAACGCCCCTAGAAGATGAATACTTATTTAAAAGACTTGGCTCTCTGTTCAGTCCTGTTTGGTTCTGTCACTTCTTCGCTAAAGAGACTTCAGGCTCTTCAAGTCTCAGATTTCCCATTTGCAACATGAAGAGGATAATGGTTTCTACCTCAGAGAGTGCTTATAAGAATTAAATAAAATTTTAAAAGTAGTATACAAAGTGCTTAGCATAATGTTCAATAAATGTTAGCTCTCTGTGGGTCTTACCAAACGGTATTATATTTAAATACCCTCTTCCATGAAAAAGAAAACCTTGGACAAACTAAGAATGTATACTTGAGTATTAATTTTAATTCTCTCATAAATGTGATCACACTGTGTAAATAAGAATATATCCATATCCAGTCTTCAAGTGGTGTAAAGTAGCCTCAAACCATTGGTGAGAAATTCAATGACAAAGAGCTGATGCAGCCTAAGTTTAAACCACAGGTAGAGAGCTGAATGAGAAATTATACATCCCAGCTTCAGTCCACATGAAGTGCTGAGAAATTGAAAGGGACTGCTTTTTAGAGCAATTGGAAAAGAACCACATACCTACAAAGGCAAGTAGAAACCTTCCCTTGATTGATTTTCCTTTAAGTTTCTGCAGTGTTTTCTAGAGTATTCTCAGGAAAAGACAGAACAAGAAGAGAAAAATGGGGAAATGAGACAGCCCCACAAAAGAGGTGACAGTGTTGTTGTTTACTGGTCCAAGGACCGGGGTTTCCAGAGAGGCAGGGACGTTCAGTCCCTGGGATCCCGACAGTACCAGCTAAGAACGCCCTGCTGGGTGATCCTCAGCCCTAAAAAGCATGTTTAGAAGCAGATGCTTCAGTCCTCTGAGACTCTCCCGCAGAGCCCCATGCTGGAGAGTTATTTCTGTAAAGCATGAGGAGCCTAGACTTCTCGAATTTCACAACCTGCCATCAGATTCACTTTCTTTACAGGGAAACAAGGTCTGCATCCCAACAGCTGTCAGTCCCCTTTAACAGGAGATGGAACAGTCACGAAACCTAGCGGGACTGGCACATTCTCCACAAAGGAGCCCGCAAAAGGCATACTCTTACCTTTTTGAACATAGCAAGAAGCATCCCATATCCAGACATGTAAATATACTACAAAATGATAAAAGGTTTGCATGTAAACATGACCTAGAAAGTGCTAACTAAGACCTCTATTATATTACGTTAATATAAACGGGAATCTCTGTATAATTTCTTCTGAGATATCTTCGTGGTCAACTAAATGTGAATGAAACTCAATTTCTGACAACTACACTCCAGCAGGAATGAAAGTTAAGAGTTTCAGAACTGGTTCTCCAGGAACAGGCAAGTTCTTTTTTTTAGTAGGTTAATGAGCATTAATGCTAATAAATGCGGAATTAAAATGATATTCCTACAAAGTGAAATTACCTGAGAATTCATGTGAATAATGGCATTATATAATAGCATATGTCAAAAATGTGTTAATCAGTCTAATAGAAAAGGTGACAGGGTGTTCTCACAACTATCTCAAGCAATGCTGTAGTCAGCCAATATTCTAAGTCTCATGTGTGAAGCTAAAATAGCATATATCAAAATGATTAAAACATGCCTTCCTTGAAGTAAGAGAGACAAGAAGCAGGCACAGCTGGGAAAAAATTAAAAAGTACTCAGTGAAACCCAAATGCAGACTTTATCTAGTTTACGCTGAGCATCTGCTGTGCACTGGCCCTCTGCTTGTCTGCCACATGCTCTCTGTCTCTCGGTCCCTCACCCATCACTTCAACCCCACAAAATGCAAAAAAATAAGGCTCCCAGTGGGGAAGCAACTTGCCCAAGGCCACACAGCCAGGATGTGGCAAGGCACTTACTGATTCCAAGGCCTATCTACCTTCCCTCTGCTATGCTGCCCCCAAAAGGGCCCACAGCACACTTGACAGGCCTGTGAATTCATTTGTCCAGACTCCCAGGCTTCACAGCTCAGTGCTCTGCCTCCTTTGTAAGATGACATAAGAGTTGTTTTAGATGCTAGTCTTCAGTCCCTCCAGCTTGGATTCACGGTCTCTTGCTCTCGGCCTAGGGCTTAACCTTTGGAGTTGGACTGTTCTTGTTGTCCAGTCACCTAGTTGTGTCTCTTTGTGATCCCATGAACTGCAGCACACCAGGCCTCCCTGTCCCTCACCATCTCCTGGAGTTTGCCCAAGTTCATGTCCATTGCATCAGTGATGCCGTCCAGCTATCTCATCCTCTGATGCCTTCTTCTCCTTCTGCCCTCGATCTTTCCCAACATCAAGGACTTCCAGTGAGTCATCTGTTCACATCAGATGACCAAAATACTGGAATTTCAGCTTCAGCATCAGTCCTTCCAGTGACTAGTCAGGGTTGATCTCCCTTAAGATTGACTGGTTTGATCTCCTGCTATCCACGGGACTTTCAGGAATCTTCTCCAGCACCATAGTTCAAAGCCATCAATTCTTTGGTGCTCTGCCTTCCTTCCTTCCTGAGCTCTCACAACTGTACATGACCACTGGGAAGACCATAGCCTTGACTATTTGGGCCTCTGTTGGTAGAGTGATGTCTCAGCTTTTCAACACACTGTCTCGGTTTGTCATAGGTGTCCTGCCAAGAAGCAATCGTATTCTGATTTCATGGCTGCGGTCACTATCCACAGTGATTTTGGAGCACAAGAAGAGGAAATCTGTCATTACTTCCACCTTTTCCCCTTCTATTTGCTATGCAGTAATGGGATGCCATGATCTTAGTTTTTTTAATGTTTAGTCTTAAACCAGCTCTTTCACTCTTCTCCTTCACCCTCATCAAGAGGCTCTTTAGTTCCTCTTTGCTTTCTGCCATTATAGTGGTATCATCCACATATCTGAAGTTGTTGATGTTTCTCCCACCTATCTTGGTGGATTGACCTGGGAACAAACCCCACCTCTCACCCATGTGATGTTGTTTAAGCTATATCATCTCTCTAAGATTTGAGCTTTCTCCATTTTATAATGGAAAGAGCAACACCTACCTCATAGGAGTCCATTTCAAAATGAGGTAACTTAGCACACAGCAAGCTTTCCATCAATGCATGAAGGAGGCCAATATGATGGTAGCTGTCATCAGCTATGCTTTTGCTCATAATTAACATTTTGTTCCATACCTTCCCAAGTTGCTGACCTTGGCCTGCCCCCATTTCACCATTACTTCCACCATGGAACTGGTACTTTTAGAACCCAGTTCTAAAAGTCCAGGAAAGAGAAATAAGTAAAGCAAGAGAAGAAAAATAAGAGGATGGGAAGAGAAACAGCCATTACTGGCTTCAAAACCTAAGATCTTTCCCCAAATGCCACTATTCTGGCCCATTTCTCAAACTTCCAAAGTATACACTCTAAGAAACAGGTTTTCCTCCTAATATCACCAGTAAGTTGCTAGCCTTTTCATCACTGAGGAAGTTAGTCAAAGCCATCTGTTCATGAGTGATAAGTAGACTTTTCTTATTGAATCAACATAAAGTTACCCCTTCTTTATAGCCTGCTCTCCTTTTCTCAGGCATCCAACTGGAAGGTCCACCTTACCAATTACTCCAGGGGACTTTTCTAGGGCTTGTGCTGATCCCTTTCTTCTATTGTTTTCCCTTTGCCCTGAACATTTGTGTCACATTCTCCAGTAATGGTTTAAAAGCTGAGTTACTTCACTGATTAAGTGGTGTATGGTTGGTTGCAAGCCAATCTAGATGGAATGCATGCCAGCCAATGAAAAGCAAGCCCAGGGGGCCATGCTTTCTGCTTTCATTACTTCACCCCAAGCCTCCTATAGCTGGTACATAGCGTGAACATAGTATATTACTCAATTGATGATGCTCAAAACAATAATAAACCTAAAGGACTGTTCAGACAACTATACCAAAGGCTTATGATATGCGCAGAGGTTATCCTCTTGAATTAGGATAACCTCACTAAGTCAGGTGTGCACAGTGCTGAGTGAATAGGAATCATGCTTGGCAGACAGCTCCCACTCCATCAGACCATTGCAAACACCATGTTACTTCTTCAGATGCATGAGTTTGGGCCTCAGTGGAAATCTAATAGTGAAATGAAGGACCCTCAAAAGTCATATATTTCCCTCTAGTCCCTATTCCTGCTAAAGGAGCTTTGCAAAGCAGTGAGCTAAACCTTAACATTTCAAATAGCAAAGTCTGTTCATCCGTGAAGCACTCACTTTGGAATTCTGTGCATGTTTCCAGCATGGAGGCCAGATCCAATGTGACAACTGCCAGGTGAAAATCACAGAAGCATAATATTATACAATTTGACTTCAAGGCAGAATGTTCTGAATCCTCAGGTTGCCAGCCAGACAAAACATCTGTGAGGAATAAACCTACACTGAGACATGGCAGTCTCTCACCTTTAAATATTTGGATGAATGTTATGAACTCTGAAAGTTAAAGCTTTCAACATGTTCCTAAAAACTATCATTCTTTAAAGTTTAAATTTCTCCAAATATCAATATTACTTGTTTGACATAAATTTCATAGAATCTTACAAAATTAGATATAGTATATTCATGAGATATTATTTGATGAAACTCCCTTTGTTTACATTAAAGATATTAAAACTTCAGTTCAGTTCAGTCGCTCAGTCGTGTCCAACTCTTTGCCACCCCATGAATCGCAGCATGCCAGGCCTCCCTGTCTATCACCAACTCCTGGAGTTCACTCAGACTCATGTACAACGAGTAAGTGCTGCCATCCAGCCATCTCATCCTCTGTCGTCCCCTTCTCCTCCTGCCCCCAATCCCTCCCAGCATCAGAGTCTTTTCCAATGAGTCAACTCTTCGCATGAGGTGGCCAAAGTACTGCAGTTTCAGCTTCAGCATCATTCCCTCCAAAGAAATCCCAGGGCTGATCTCCTTCAGAATGGACTGGTTGGATCTCCTTGCAGTCCAAGGGACTCTCAAGAGTCTTCTCCAACACCACAGTTCAAAAGCATCAATTCTTCTGCCCTCAGCTTTCTTCACAGTCCAACTCTCACATCCATACATGACCACTGGAAAAACCATAGCCTTGACTAGATGGACCTTCGTTGGCAAAATAATGTCTCTGCTTTTGAATATGGTATCTAGGTTGGTCATAACTTTCCTTCCAAGGAGTAAGTGTCTTTTAATTTCATGGCTGCAGTCACCATCTGCAGTGATTTTTGGAGCCCAAAAAAATAAAGTCTGACACTGTTTTCACTGTTTCCCCATCTATTTCCCATGAAGTGATGGGACCGGATGCCATGATCTTTGTTTTCTGAATGTTGATCTTTAAGCCAACTTTTTCACTCTCCTCTTTCACTTTCATCAAGAGGCTTTTTAGTTCCTCTTCACTTTCTGCCATAAGGGTGGTGTCATCTGCATATCTGGGGTTATTGATATTTCTCCCGGAAATCTTGATTCCAGCTTGTGCTTCTTCCAGTCAAGTGTTTCTCATGATGTACTCTGCATATAAGTTATATAAGCAGGGTGACAATATACAGCCTTGACGTACTCCTTTTCCTATTTGGAACCAGTCTGTTGTTCCATGTCCAGTTCTAACTGTTGCTTCCTGACCTGCATACAGATTTCTCAAGAGCCAGGTCAGGTGGTCTGGTATTCCCATCCCTTTCAGAATTGTCCACAGTTTATTGTGACCCACACAGTCAAAGGCTTTGGCATAGTCAATAAAGCAGAAATAGATGTTTTTCTGGAACTCTCTTGCTTTTTCCATGATCCAGCAGATGTTGGCAATTTGATCTCTGGTTCCTCCGCCTTTTCTAAAACCAGCTTGAACACCTGGAAGTTCACGGTTCACCTCTTGCTGAAGCCTGGCTTGGAGAATTTTGAGCATTACTTTACTAGCATGTGAAATGAGTGCAATTGTGCAGAGTCTGAGCATTCTTTGGCATTGCCTTTCTTTGGGATTGGAATGAAAACTGACCTTTTCCATTCCTGTGGCCACTGCTGAGTTTTCCAGATTTGCTGGCATATTGAGTGCAGCACTTTCACAGCATCATCTTTCAGGATTTGAAATAGCTCCACTGGAATTCCTTCACCTCCACTAGCTTTGTTCGTAGTGATGCTTTCTAAGGCCCACTTGACTTCATATTCCAGGATGTCTGGCTCTAGGTCAGTGATCACACCATTGTGATTATCTGGGTCGTGAAGATCTTTTTTGTACAGTTCTTCTGTGTATTCTTGCCACCTCTTCTTAATATCTTCTGCTTCTGTTAGGTCCCTACCATTTCTGTCCTTTATTGAGCCCATCTTTGCATGAAATGTCCCCTTGGTATCTATAATTTTCTTGAAGAGATCTCTAGTCTTTCCCATTATGTTGTTTTTTTCTATTTCTTTGCGTTGGTCACTGAGGAAGGCTTTCTTATCTCTTCTTGCTATTCTTTGGAACTCTGCATTCAGATGCTTATATCTTTCCTTTTCTCCTTTGCTTTTCAGTTCTCTTCTTTTCACAGCTATTTGTAAGGCCTCCCCAGACAGCCGTTTTGCTTTTTTGCATTTCTTTTCCATGGGGATAGTCTTGATCCCTGTCTCCTATACAATGTCACGAACCTCATTCCATAGTTCATCAGGCACTCTATCAGATCTAGGCCCTTTATTTCTTACTTCCACTGTATAATCATAAGACATTTGATTTAGGTCATACTTGAATGGTCTAGTGTTTTTCCCTACTTTCCTCAATTTAAGTCTGAATTTAGCAATAAGGAGTTAATGGTCTGAGCCACAGTCAGCTCCTGGTCTTGTTTTTGTTGACTATATAGAGCTTCTCCATCTTTGGCTGCAAAGAATATAATAAGTCTGATTTCTGTGTTGACCATCTGGTGATGTCCATGTGTAGAGTGTTCTCTTGTGTTGTTGGAAGAGGATGTTTGCTATGACCAGTGAGTTCTCTTGGCAAAACTCTATTAGTCTTTGCCCTGCTTCATTCTGTATTCCAAGACCAAATTTGCCTGTTACTCCAGGTGTTTCTTGACTTCCTACTTTTGCATTCCAGTCCCCTATAATGAAAAGGACATCTTTTTTGGGTGTTAGTTCTAAAAGGTCTTGGAGGTCTTCATAGAACCGTTCAGCTTCTTCAGTGTTACTGGTTGGGGCATGGACTTGGATTACTGTGATATTGAATGGTTTGCCTTGGAAACAAACAGAGATCATTCTGTCGTGTTTGAGATTGCATCCAAGTACTGCATTTCGGACTCTTGTTGACCATTATGGCTCCTCCATTTCTTCTGAGGGATTCCTGCCCGCAGTAGTAGATATAATGGTCATCTGAGTTAAATTCACCCATTCCAGTCCATTTCAGTTCGCTGATTCCTAGAATGTCGACATTCACTCTTGCCATCTCTTGTTTGACTACTTCCAATTTGCCTTGATTCATGGGCCTGACATTCCAGGTTCCTATGCAATATTGCTCTTTACAGCACCGGACCTTGCTTCTATCACCAGTCACATCCACAGCTGAGTATTGTTTTTGCTTTGGCTCCATCCCTTCATTCTTTCTGGAGTTATTTCTCCACTGATCTCCAGTAGCATATTGAGCCCCTACTGACCTGGGGAGTTCCTGTTTCAGTATCCTATCGTTTTGGCTTTTCATACTGTTCATGGGGTTCTCAAGGCAAGAATACTGAACTGGTTTGCCATTCCCTTCTCCAGTGGACCACATTCTGTCAGACCTCTCCACCATGACCTGCCCCTCTTGGGTTGCCCCACGGGCATGGCTTAGTTTCATTGAGTTAGACAAGGCTGTGGTCCTAGTGTGATTAGATTGACTAGTTTTCTGTGAGTATGGTTTCAGCGTGTCTGCCCTCTGATGCCCTCTTGCAACACCTACCATCTTACTTGGGTTTCTCTTACCTTGGGCGTGGGGTATCTCTTCACTGCTGCTCCAGCAAAGCGCAGCCACTGCTCCTTACCTTGGATGAGGGGTATCTCCTCACCGCCGCCCTTCCTGACCTTCAACGTGGGATAGCTCCTCTAGGCCCTCCTGCGCCCGCGCAGCCCCGGCTCCTTGGACCTGGGGTTGGTCCTCCCGGCCGCCGCCCCTGGCCTCAGGCTGGGGGCGTGGGTAGCCTCTGACCTCGTTCACGGGGTAGCTCTTCCCGGTCAGTGCCCCTGACCTCTTTCACAGGGTATCTCCTCTCAGACGCCGCCCCTGACCTCGTTCGCGGGGTATCTCCTCTCGGCCGCCGCCCCTGACCTCGTTTGCGAGGTAGCTCCTCTCAGCCGCCACCCCTGACCTCGCACTTGGGTAGCTCTTCTCAGCCGGTCCTGCGCCGTCGCAGCCTGGCACTTTTGGCCGCTGCCCCTGACCTCGGACGTGGGGTAACTCCTCTTGGCCGCCGCCCTTCAGGCATGGGGTCCTTCCGGCTTCTGCCCCTGACCTCGGACGTGAGGTAGCTTAGAGAAACATAATTTATCCAAGCTCATCCAGTTAGCCAATATCAGAGCGAAGATGTGCTTCCACGTTTGTCGGTCCCTGTGTTCCATGGCTCAGCAGATCTGCACATAATGTAAACCACATGGGCTTTGTGAACAAGCTACTCAACTTCTATGGGAATGTGTAATTCCTATTTCATAGGGAAATTATGTTAATTAAGTGAGACAGTGGAAGTAGCACATGGCCCATCACAGTACTTTATAAATGGTAGTTATTGTTAACTTCATTATCATTACAGTTATTATCCAACCTACAATTTAAGTCTCACACAATTTCCTGTCATGAGAAGCCTGGTTGTATTTTTAGGAGACCCCCTTTGAGCAGTGAATGGAGCCTGCAATTTATGTTCCCACAATTATCTAGAGTTCCAACAGGTGTGGCACTAGTCTCTTACCAAGCTGCAGCCCTCTTCCTAGCCTACATGAGAGCCTCATGGACTCAATAAAGACCATGAGGTCTTTCTTGAATCAGAGAGCTCTGAGTCTTAAATCCAATTCTGTCACTTATTACATGGTAGACCTTGGATTAATTACTTAATTTTATGCGCCTCAGTTTTCTCCTTTCTTAAGTTAAGAAATTTGCATTACAGCGTGTGTAAAGAAGACTAAATAAAGTAATATAATGAAATCACCAATAGGGCAAAGTAGATCATTCCTAACTTTATTCCCCTTCACAAGAAGAACAACTAACAATTATTCAAGTACAGGACAATCCTAAACACAGCGGGGAGGGGGAAGCACCCCCGGCCACACAGAGACCAGCAGAGACTACACCAGAAGGGTAAGACAAGCAGCCACACAGTGACCAGATTGCCCCTCCCCCAGCCCACCGCAGCACCCCATGGAGAGATCGCCCCTGAGCCTCTGGTTCCTCTAGTGGGAAAAGAGAACCCAGAGGGAACAACCATCCTTGGGGTCAGTTGGTGGGAGCCCCTGTTCTGATTTCACATCACAGGGATTGCAAAGAATCTTCAGGCTCAATCTCCAGGAATCCAACTGTGAGTGAGAAGGGTAGAGGGGCTTGCAACAACCAACATGTGGGTCATGGCTGACTGAGTTCACACCTGCAATGCACAAGTAGTAATCCCAGTCAGTGACTTTGCTCATCTGCAGAACCAAATCAAGGACACACTCTGACCAGGAAATTTGGCAGGATGCGATCTGCCTTATTCAGGTCCTCAAATCTGAGGATAAAAAGTTTATCCAGCCCTAGAGCCTGGCTTGCCTTTTCTTACTGTTATGGAGTTCTCAAAACAAGAGACAACTCATTGGAAAAGATACTGATGCTGGGAAAGATTGAGGGCAGGAGGAGAAGGGGTTAACAGAGGATGAGATGGTTGGATGGCATCCCCAACTCAATGGACTTGAGTTTGAGCAAACTCCAGGAGACAGTGGAAGACAGGGAAGCCTGGCATGCTGCAGTCCATGCAGTCACAAATAGTTGGACACAACTTAGTGACTGAACAACACAAGAGCCTGGTTTGCCCACATCCAGACAAAGAAGCTGAGGCAGAACCTCACCCACTGTGGAAAATGTTTTCTAGCCCCTTATGACCAGAGGGCTGGTAGCAACTCCTGGAAGCTATGTGGCCCAGTGGTGTTCCAGCCAAAGGTGGGCAGGCAGAGCTGATAGCCCCCCAAGCAAAGCCAGTACCGAGGTGGAGGGTTCACATGCTATGCACAGGACTAATTTATAGCTAACGCTAGCCAAGGCTGAATGTAGCTCCTGGAAGCTTTCCCAACCAAAGAGCCTATTGGAAATTGAGAGCAACCTGGAGCAGCCTCTCCCCTTTGTGCCCTGGCTGAGATACAGTCCCACTGCTGTGAAGAATGTCTTCAGGGCCCATCAGATCAAAAGTGCAGCAACTCCTGGAAGCTGTGCAGCCAAGTTGTTCTCAAGACTAGAGAAAGTCGGGAAAGCTGATAATTTGCAAAGAAAAGCCAGTGGCTCTGTTCAACCAGGGAACCTGAGATGTAGGTCAGCTTGAGTTAAGATAACAATGAGATTTACAGGCTTTAGAGCTGCCTCCCTCACTGTGCCCAGGCAGGGAATTTGTGGCCCCACTGGTTGCTCAATACAGCTTTCAGCCTGTCTGACCTAGAACCTAACCAGAACACACAGGAAACTGTGTAGCATATTCAACAGCCCTACATACAGTGGTATTTGAACAGAAAGCACAGTCTGTGGCCTCCCTCACCTGCAGAGCAAAATCAGTGGCCTCACCTGACTAGGGAATTCAGTACACACTCAGGTCCAATTTGGTTCCCCAAACAATGAGCTGTACAGGACCTGGGTCCTGTCCTGCTGCCCTGACAAGGAAGGGAAGCTAATTCACATCCTATCTGCTACTAAGAGTAGTACTCCAGCCCCAACCATCTAGTACACCTGACCAGAGAATCCAGACTACTAAAAAGCACATTGTCCAGCCTGACTTGGGTAGGGAACAAACCAGCAATTCTGTCCAGCTTCTGTTAGCCAGAGGCACACCCACCATACCTGTCCTTAGAGCTCAAACAGTGGCCTATTCTCAAAACAGACAGTAATAGCAGGTCCCACCTGCCCAAGGTTATTACCAGCAGATACACCCAGGACCGCAAACTGAACTGACTGGTAAAGAACAGTCTCTGCCAAAGCAAATGTGCCAAGTCTGGAAGAGGAGCCTGATATATCAAATGTACAGGTAACAACATGAGGAATTAAGGATGTGCACAAAAAATTAGGTAAATATGACACTGCCAAAGGAAACTAATAAAGCTCCACCAGCTGCCCCTAAAGAAATGAAGGCCTATGAACTGTTTGACAAAGAATTTAGAATAATCCTCTTAAGGAAGTTTAGTAAACTATAAGAAAACACAGACAGTTAAATGAAATTTGGAAAACAATGCATGAACAAAATGAAAGTTTGACAAGAAAATAGCAGCCATCAAAAAATAAATAAAACAAACAAACAAAAACCCAGACATCCTAGAGGTGAAAAATATAATAACAGAAGAATTTAATAGAAGGTTTCAAAAGTAGACTTGATAATGCAAAAGGAGGAATCAGCAATTTGGAGAATAGGAATTAGAAATTGCCCAGGCAGAAGAGCAAAAAGAAAAAAAGAGTGAAAAAGAGTAAAGAAAGTCTATGAGAATTATAGGACACAATGAAAGGGAATAATGTTTACATTATGTGAATTCTGGAAGGAGAAGACAAAGAGAATGGAACAGAAAGTATATTTAAAACAATTATGGGTGAAAATTCCCCAAACCTGGGGAGAGAAATGGACATCCAGATCCATAAGACCCAAAAGATCCCAAATAGGCTGAACCCAAATAAGGCTACACCTAAATAAGGCTACATTGAGACAGATTATAACTAAATAGTTAAAAGTCAAAGACAAAGAAAGAATTTTAAGAGCAACCAGAGAAAAGAGAGAAGTTATATAAAAGGGAACCCCATATGATTATCAGAAAGTTCTCAACAGAAACTTTCCAGTTCAGTAAAGAATTAAATGGTATAATCAAAATATTGAAAGAAAATAACTGTTATCCAAGAATTTCACACCCACCGAATCTATCTTTCAGAAACACGAATTAAAATCTTCCTGAACAAACAAAAGCTGAGGGAGTTCATTATCACCACACCCACCTTACAAAGAGTGTTAAAAGAAGTTCTTTGAAAGGAAAATAGGAAAAAATTGAGCCCAAAATTAGCAGTAGGAAGTAAATAATAATGATTAGAGCAGAAATAAATGAAACAAAGGGTAGAAAAACAATAGAAAAGAAAGTCTGTTCAATAAATAATTCTGGAATAATTGGATATTCATATATAAAAGAATGAAAGAGTATCTATATCTTACCACTCACAAAAAGTAATTCAAAGTGGATTCAAGACTTAGATGTAATATCTGAAACCATGAAACTTCTAGAAGAAAGCATAGGAATAAAGCGTCTTGGCTTGAGTCTTGGTAATGATTTTTTGGATATGACCCTAAAGCACAAGCAACAAAATAAAAAATAAGCAAATGGGACTACATCAAACTAAAAAGCTTCTGCCCAAATGAAACCAAATACAAAATGAAAAAAACTCCAGAATGGGAAAAAATATTTGCAAACCATATACCTGATAAGGAGTTAATATTCAAAATATATAATAAACATACAATTCAAAAGCTAATAATGATAATAATAACCAAATTAAAAATGGGCAAAGGATCTGAATAGACTTGTCTCCAAAGAAGATATACAACAACAGGTACATAAAAAAGATGCTCAGCATCAATAGCCATTAGGGAAATACAAATTAAAACCACAATGAGATATCACCTCATAGACTGTCCATTGTCAAAAAGATAAGAATTAACAAATGTTGGTATGGATCTGGAGGAAAGAGAATGCTTGTGCACTGCTAGTAGGGTTGTAAATTAGTATAGCCACTATGGAATACATTCTGGAGGCTCCTTAAAAAATTAAAAATATAACTACCATATGATTCAGCAATGCCACTTCTGGGAATACATCCAAAGGAAACAAAAACAAGCTTGAAGAGATATTTGCACCCCCATGTTCATAGCAGCATTATTTACACTAGCCAAAACAGGAAAACCTAAATACCCACTGAAATTGTGGTATCTAGACACAGTGAATTATTTTTAATGTATTTATTTTTAATTGAAAAATAATTGCTTTATAATATTGTGTGGTTTCTGCCATACATCAGCATGAATCAGACATAGGTTATACATACGTCCTCTCCCTCTTAAACCTCCCTCCCACTTCCCATCCCATCCTATCCCTCTAGATTGTCACAGAGCCCCGGCTTGAGTTCCCTGAATCATACAGCAAATTCCCAATGGCTATCTATTTTACATATGGTAGTGTATATGTTTCCATGCTACTCTCCGCATTCATCCCACCTTCTCCTTCTTCCCACCCCAGGTCCATAAGTCGGTTCTCTATGTCTGCATCTCCACTGCTGCCCTGCAGATAGGTTCATCAGTATCATCTTACTAAATTCCCTATATATATATATATACACACACACACATTAGTATACAATATTTGTTTTTCTCTTTCTGACTTACTTCACTCTGTATAATACACTGTAGGTTCAGCCACCTCAGTAGCAGTGACTCAAATGTGTTCATTTTCATGGCTTAGTAATATTCTAACTAGATACAATGGATTATTATTAAGCCATAAAAGACAAGGAAATACTATCATTTACAACATAAATGGACCCTGATGCCATTATATTAAGAAAGGCAAATACTGTAAGATCTCACTTACGTGTGAGATTTACAAAAAGAAAAAAAGAACCAAACTCAAACAGAAAGGGATCAGACTTGTGGTTACCAGCAGCAGACAGTAGAGGGAAGGAGAACTGGAAGGAGATGGTCAAAAGATATGAACTGCCAGTTATAAGATGAACAAGTACTAGAGATATAATGTACAACAAGATGAATATAGCTAACACTGATGCATAAGAGATAGGAAAGCTGTTGCATGTAAATTCTAAGTGTTCTCATCACAAGGAGAATTTTTTTCCTTTTTTCTTTTTTAAAAATTATATCTAAATGGGAAGATGGATGTTTGCTAAAAACCTACTGTGGTTATCATTCTACTATATATATATCAGTTCAGTTCATTTGCTCAGTTCAGTTCAGTCGCTCAGTGGGTCTGACTCTTTGCAACCCCATGAATCACAGCACGCCAGGCCTCCCTGTCCATCACCAACTCCCAGAGTTCACCCAAACTCATGTGCATTGAGTCGGTGATGCCATCCAGCCATCTCATCCTCAGTCGTCCCCTTCTCCTCCTGCCCCCAATCCCTCCCAGCATCAGAGACTTTTCCAATGAGTCAACTCTTCGCATGAGGTGGCCAAAGTATTGGAGTTTCAGCCTCAGCATCAGTTCTTCCAAAGAACACCCAGGACTGGTCTCCTTTAGGATGGACTGGTTGTATCTCCTTGCAGTCCAAGGCACTCTCAAGAGTCTTCTCCAGAACTACAGTTCAAAAGCATCAATTCTTCAGCACTCAGCTTTCTTCACAGTCCAACTCTCACATCCATACATGACTACTGAAAAAACCATAGCCTTGACTAGACGGACCTTTGTTGGCAAAGTAATGTCTCTGCTTTTCAATATGCTATCTAGGTTGGTCATAACTTTCCTTCCAAGGAGTAAGTATCTTTTAATTTCACGGCCACAATCACCATCTGCAATGATTTTGGAGCCCCCAAAAATAAAGTCTGACACTGTTTCCCCTGTTTCCCCATCTATTTCCCATGAAGTGATGGGACCAGATGACATGATCTTAGTTTTCTGAATGTTCAGTCGTGTCCAACTCTTTGCAACCCCGTGGACTGCAGCACACCAGGTTTCCCTGTCCATCACCAACTCCTGGAGTTTACTCAAACTCACGTCCATTGAGTCGGTGATGCCATCCAACCATCTCATCCTCTGTCATCCCCTTTTCCTCCTGCCTTCAATCTTTCCCAGCATCAGGGTCTTTTCCAGTGAGTCAGCTCTTCTCATCAGGTGGCCAAACTATTGGGAGTTTCAGCTTCAACATCAGTCCTTCCAATGAATATCCAGGACTGATTTCCTTCAGGATGGACTGGTTGGATCTTCTTGCAGTCCAAAGGACTCTCAAGAGTCTTCTCCAACACCACAGTTCAAAAGCATCAATTCTTTGGCACTCAGCTTTCTTTATAGTCCAACTCTCACATCCATACATGACTACTGAAAAAACCATAGCTTTGACTAGATGGACCTTTGTTGGCAAAGTAATGTCTCTGCTTTTTAATATGCTGTCTAGATTGAGAATATAGCTTTTCTTCCAAGGAGCAAGCATCTTTATTAAAGATTCATGGCTGAACCATCTGCAGTGATTTTGGAGCCCCCAAAAATAAAGTCTGACACGTTTTCACTGTTTCCCCATCTATTTGCCATGAAGTGATGGGACCAGATGCCATGATCTTCGTTTTCTGAATGTTGAGCTTTAATCCAACTTTCTGACTCTCCTCTTTCACTTTCATCAAGAGGCTCCTTAGTTCCTCTTCACTTTCTGCCATAAGGGTGGTGTCATCTGCATATCTGAGGTTACTGATATTTCTCCCAGCAATCTTGATTCCAGCTTGTGCTTCATCCAGCTCAACATTTCTCATGATGTGCTCTGCATATAAGTTAAATAAGCATGGTGACAATATACAGCTTTGATGTACTCCTTTTCCTATTTGCAACCAGTCTGTTGTTCTATGTATATATATATATCAAACTATATATATATATATATATATGTCAAACCAACATGCTAAGATGGGAACATGGGAAGATGGATGTTTGCTAAACATATTATGGTCATCCTTCTACTATATATATATTATATTATATATATAGATATATATATATCAAACCAACACGTTTAAACATATACAGTGATGTATGTTCATTATTTCTCAATAAAACTGAGGGGAAAAAAAGAAAATAATAATAATGCATGCAAAATGCTTAATAAAATAGTTCCAATGGTGGGCACTCAATTAAATCACCATGATTTTTATTATTATGGACCTTCTATCACTGTAATAAGACTTCTGCCTTGGGTTCTGAATTTTACAGTCATGACTGGAGCTCTGACATGAAGCCTCATCCACGTGGCTAAGTCTAAGCTCTCATCGGGGCTGGCTCTTTCTCAAGAAGGACAATGTAGAACCAGGAAACAGTTACCCACATGACTCAGAATAATAAAAGCTGTGAATTCTAGCAGCCATGTCTCTCACAGCTAACAAAACTCTCTCCTCGGCCAATGCAGTAGTAATAGTTTCTTAGCCCATTCATGCTGCTACAACAAAATACCATAGACTGGGTGGCTTATAAACAACAAAATGTTGTTTCCCCCAGTTCTAGAGGCTGGAAGGCCCTCTTCTGGGCTACACACTTCTCGTTGTGTCGTCACATGGCAGAACAGTCTAAAGAACTCTTCACAGGCTCTTTTATGGGGCACTAATCCCAATCTTAAGGATAGAGCCCTCATGACCTAAACACCTCCCCATACCACTGTTACTTTCTACTCTGTAGCAGGTTAAGTGTTAAATATCTTTGTTACATAATCACATTCTCTAAAGGAACCTGTGAGCTGGTTTGATGAATCCCATTTTATTGACGAGCAAACTGAGGCTCAGAGAGGTTAAAATGACCAGCTCAAGGTCACAGCAGTAGTAACTAGTAACTGGCAGGGTCAATGCTCTAATGCCTGCTCACTTGTCATCAGGCCTGTTGCCTTCTATATATATAGTGCCTAACACTCATGGGTCAAGTCACACCCACTCCCAACATCTTGCACTCCCTATACTGAGGCCCCCATGAGATCCATAGTAACCTGATTCCTCAGACAGATCATTCCATCATCCTCTAATAGCATTACATCATCCTCACAAGGTATTATGAACTTACAGAGCTCTATATCAGGGGTCAGTGATCTTTTACTGTAAAGAGCCAGACATTAAATATTTTAAGCTATGTGGGCTACACAGGCTCTGTTGCAACCACTCTACTCTGCCACAGAGATGATATATACACAGATAAGCATGGCTGTGGTCCAGTAAAACTTGACTTACAGAAACAGGCAGCTGGCTGGATTTGGCCTGCAGGCTGTAATTTACTGACCTCTGCTCTCTGTGCTTAGTGTCTCTGGACCATAAGCACCAGCATCTAGCGGGAGCTTATTGAAAATGCAGAATCTCGGATATCACCCCAAATCTATGGAGTCAGAATCTGACTTTTCAGAAGATCCCCAGCTGAATCACGTGCACATTAAAGTTTGAGAAGTTCTGCTCTATTTGTCATCAGCTCACTGACTGCCGCCTGCAGTCCAAGCACTGTTCCAGTTGCAATCCACACTTGGCTCTAAAACGCTCACAGCATGGCAAGGTGGCTGCTACTGTCCCACTTTACAGATGAGGAAACAAAAGTTCAGAGAAATTAAATAAATCAAGAAGACAACAGATGGCACTGAGATTTATCTAGAAATTAATTTGTTATTTATAGTCATCTCAAAAATTGTCACACAGAAAATTTCAGAAACACAAACTCTGAATTTGAATAAATATTGCTTTCATGAATATGGTCACAGGTGTATTTATTCTAAGGGATAGAAAATAACACATACTCACAGAAAAAACTTTCCACTCTTATAGATAATTCTTAAAATAGCATACACTTTAGCAAACTGTTCCCTTCACCTACTGCCCTTTACTCAACTTTATCTAACACCCTAAACTCTTAAAAGGGCCATGTCTACTTAGGTAGTATTTTATGTATTTTTATATTGATTCTTTTTTCTAATGTCTCAAGTTTTATAAAGAATTTGAGCTAACTTAGAGACACAGATAAAATACAAGATAAAAAATGAAATAAATGATGATGCAGATTATTGAGGGCTGTAAGATATGCCCAAGGATGAAGATTGTGTACAAAATGCATACCATAAGGCCCTGTATATTTTCCATGGTATTTTACTAAAAGAAAAGAGTAGCCAAGCTTTATCATCTGTTCCATGATACAAAGAGGCTAAACTTGGAAACACTAGCCTATCAAGCTATCATTTAACTTCTATTTGCTCACATATTAAAAGCAGATAATAATATCTCAGAGAAAAGATATCAAATAAGAAATATAAAAATATTGTATTATTTCACTCCAAATTTTAGTGACTTTTTAATCCTTATAATAGTTACTGATATAAAATACAATATCGAAATAACTAAGATTTATTGATTTACTTATTGTGTTAAGATCTCTGAATGATCTCTTTGAATCATCACATCAATCCTAAATTTCTAAAATTAGGATTTATTTAAAAATGATAAATGGGCCTAAGAAAAGTAACTTGGTCTTCCAGTGTATCAGGAAGGTATTGCTGTGTATACCACCACCCCAAAACATAGTGGTTAAAATCAATAATGATTTGTTCCCAGTTCTTTGGGTCAGTGGCTTGGGCTGGGCTCAACTGGGATGGTTCACCTCTGCCCCATGTGGTCTGGCTGAAAATAAAAGTGAAAGTGTTAGTCGCTCAGTCTTGTCCGACTCTTTGCGACCCCGTGGACTATAATCTGGCTGGGCTCTCTGGTATATATCTAGGCAAAGCAGGACAGCAGAGCCTCTCTCCAGGTGGTCCGTGTGGTCTCTCATCTTCAAGGAGGCTAGTCCAGATGTCTCCAACTTGGCAGAAAAAGGGATCACAGTGAGCAGCCCCAAAGTTTCAATGACTAAGCAGTCTTCCAACCTCGTTTATATCACTGATGTCCCAAGCCTACGGTAAATATGGGATAGAACTCACAAGGGTATGCACACAAGAGGCATGATTCCTTGAGAGTCATTACTGTAATAGGCTACCTTTGTTGTTATTCAGTCACCCAGCTGTGTCTGACTCTGCAACCCCGTGGACTGCAGCACACCAGGTCTCCCTGTCCCTCACCATCTCCCAGAGTTTGCCCAAGTTCACATCAATTGAATCAGTGATGCCATCCAGCCATCTCATCCTCTGCCACCCTCTTCTCCTCCTGTCCTCAATCTTTCCCAGGATCAGGGTCTTTTCCAATGAGTCAGTCAGCTGTTTGCATCATGTGGCCAAAGTACTGGAGCTTTAGCTTCAGCATCAATCCTTCCAATGAATATTCAACATTGATTTCTCTAAGGATTGACTGGTTTGATCTCCTTGCTGTCCAAGGGACTCTCAAGAATGAAAAAGGCTACCTTAGGCAGCAAATAAATGAGTGTTCTGTGTGTGGCCCTGAGACACTGTAAATTCACATACCCTGTTCTTAATCACCCCACCATGCTTGCCTTCAAGAAAATTCCCCCTCATATTCTCTAGATGATGTCAATGTCTTTATTAATTCCTAAGCTGCCACCTCCTGCAACATGAAAACCTAGCTGATCTCACCTCTAAGTGATTTCTTTCTGACAGAGCTACCATGAATCTCACTGTAAGTTTCACAAAGTACAAATTAAAGACAGATTATTTTTCACTTCTTAAGTCATTAATATTATTAGAAAGTGAATTCAACATAATTGCTCTCTAGGGACCTAGCTCATGCCAAAAGTGGCATCAGTGCATTAAAAGACAACAGTATTACCTCACTTTGTGGAACACTTTAACTGTCAACACAGGACTTTCAGAGAGAAAGTGCTTTGGGGCTTTCCATATGGGCATCTGGAATGCTGGCCACGTGAGAGGAGGGTCAAGTTTGGAAAGTCACTCTGGAAACAGGGTATGGAGAGCTTGATATGCCACACTAAGGACTTGGGGAACTTTAATGAGAGTAAAGAATGAATGACACCATCAAAGTGGTATTTTAGGAAGATCACTCAGGCAACAGAGGGAAAGGTGGATTCCAGTGAGCAGAGACAAGCAGGGAGAACGATTGAGAGGTTTTACAGTTATCTGGGTGAACCCCTGTAAAAACTCGAGTCCAGGTGACAGAGGGGATGACTCTGATGTCAGACAACCTGGCCATTCACTCCCTGTTTGCTGCAGATGTGGTTTTTTAAATCAGGAATGGCTGGATAACAGAATCATGGTAGTGAGGTGGAGAGGAAGAATACAAAGATTGATCTGTTTGCTCCATAACTATTAGGAATCCTTTGTACCCAGAGGATTGAGAAAGGACTCCCCATACCCTGAAATTTATGTCCTCTACTGCCCTTAATATAAATCTCCCACAGTTAAAATTAAAAAAAAAAAGAAATTGCATTGTCATGTAAACAACATGTGGCATCCTTCTTGGAGAAAAATAATGGAAGAAAATTAATGTAGCATTAGATTAAGCTCTGTTAGTGTAATTATACAATGGCTGTTCTAAAAAGATATGTCACACAGACAATCTTTATTGTCACAGAGGACAATCTACACAAAAAGAACAAAGGAAATAATTTTAATAAAACATTTTGCCCTGAGCAAGAAATGTGCTTCATGTATCATACATGAGAAGGCAGAGTTTGCTATAAAATGGAACTGTGACCTTGCCTAAAAGGGTGTTCATTACTTAATGCTACAGAAAGTAAATTAACGGACTTCCAAAAGATGTAAAATTCATTCTGTTCTGTGGCATTTGTTTGCTGACAGGGGAGTTTAGGAGCGATCTTTTCATGTGATTATTTAAACAAAGAACTTCAAGGAATTCTTAGCAACCTTTCGAGTTTCACCAAAGGGCATTTCTTACAAAACAATTCATCTGAGAAGAAAGACCCACCTTTGAAAGAGTTTATTAACAAGGAAATATGGATTCATGTGCCACCTACAAATTCAACAATTTATGCTATAGCTATCTTCTTTTAGGTTTTTCTAATCAAATTCAACATTTGTTTGTTTAAAAAAAAAAAAAAGGAAGCTGAGTTGTGAGCTGGCAACCCAGGAAGTGAATTGATTCTTTTGAAGCATTGATTTGTACTTCACCAAGTCCAAACACCTTGTGTGACATTAAAGCTCTTCTTTATATATGTCTCCTTATCTTGTTTTCCTGTCAGTCAAAACCACATCATCTTATAGTTGCTTACTTTATTCTCACAGGCCATTTTACCACTTATAATTGTGCTTACGTCTCATTAGATGTTCTCAATGACCTTGAGGTTAGGAAGAACAAATATTGGTATTTTCATTTGACATATGAGCAATTTTAGCTTCAAAGTATCTAAGTGGCTTGCTTAGTATCAGGAACTTATCTGATTGTTAAGCAATAGAGCAGCAAACAAGACAGGCAAAGTTCTTGCCCTCAGGGAGTTTGCCTTCTACAGTGAGAGTACACATAAATACATGAATAAATAAATATGTAATATACTGTCAGGAGAATTACAACCGGCAAGAATGCGACCACACACATCATCTGTCTCAGGCCTGAGCTTTTCTTAGCATCCATCTCTGTGTGCATGCATAGTCACTCAGTTGTGTCCAACTCTTTGCGACCTGGCTTCTTTGTCCATGGAATTTTCCAAGCAAAAATACTTGAGTAAGTTGCTATTTCCTACCCCAGGGGATCTTTCCAATCCAAGGATCAAATGCATATTTCCTGTGTCTCCTGCATTGGCAGAAGGATTCTTTACCTGGGAAGCCCAGCATCCATCTCTCATTAGAAAAACTACACAGTGACTGTCCTAGTACAACATTCACTATTAAGCATTTCTAGTATGACTCCAGCTAATCCCACTACCCAGGGGGCAGCTGTGTAGCCCTCTACATTTTAGCCCTACTTGTCTATTCAATGTGGATGTTTAGGTGTCATCAGGGAGCTGCAGACCAGGGAAGTTGATGTCAGTGTTCCAGAAAGGTTACTTAAAATGTGGTTTGTGGACACTAGAGAATGGCAATTACGAGGCATCAGTATGGTTCACTGAGAACACGTCAGACAAGCCAGAGCCACACTACTTGCATTTGCAGTAAGGTCTTGAAATAAGTAAGTAAAGATGAAACTAGAGACATGCTGTGTCTACATTATAAGACCCACCCCAAAGTCCTTTTTTAGGAATCAGGTTGACAATAAACATGTAAATGAAAATTTCATGAAGGCCCTTGGTGAGATAAATGTGTAAATGAAACATTTTTGTGGAGAAATGTGCCTTGCCTGGCAATAAAGTTAAGTGGGTTTACAATTAGCTAAATAAACCTACCTAAAAATCATAGTCCAATGCTCAGCTCACATGGCGGCAGCACAAGGGAAGGTGGCAATCCTTGATCATAGTGTTTTCAGTAACCATTTAAATGAGAATGTCAACATAAATCACATGTAAAAAGGTTGAGAGGGAAAGCTTATGTTCACATTGAAAGGAAATAATCAGAATCTTATTCCAGTGCTAAGTGGAGATTGTCACTCCATTCCAAAACATGTTTTAAATGCCACCAGGACTTACTTAGTGTGAAGGACGGCAGAGGCGAGGCATGACCCCTCCCCCTGGGGGCTCCTGTGAGCAGCCTCTGCTGTCCCACTGCTTCCCCACTACCACTCTTCATGGGCTGCTTGTGTCCTCCCCAAAATTCACATGCTGAAGTTCTAACCCCCAGCACCGCAGGATTGACTGTATTGAAAACAGGACCTTTAAAGAGATAATTACATTAAAATGAGGTCATTAGGGTGGGCCCTAATCCAATCTGACTGGCATCCTTGTAAGAGGAAATTAGGACAGAGACACGCACAGAGGGAAGATGGGAAGACACTTAGAAGACGACTGTCTACAAGCCAAGGAGAGAGACCTCAAAAGAAAATACCCTGCCAACACCTTGATTTCAGACACCCAGCTTCCAGAATTGTAAATTTCTTACAATTGTTTAAGCAGCCGTCTGTGGTTGTTATACCAACCCTAGAAAACTAGATACCAAAGCTCCATCAGAACCTCCACCATCCCAGGCCTCTGCCCCCAGAGCCTCACTCCTGAATATCGACTTTCCTGCCCAAACTTCCATTCCTCTCCCTGCTCCAGTGTTTCTGTTTCCCTGACAGATAGAGCAGCTGCCTTCTGGGAAATAATTACTGTAAGGATTATCAATGAAGAAAGGTCCTCCTTTGCTCCTGGTATCTTTTAAGGAAACAAAGAATATATCTGTTTTCATATAAAAGCAATACGATACACAGATTAGTCATGCTGAGGTCAACTAACTTATAAACATCCATAACATAACACAACCCATTTAGAAAATTTGCAAACTCAGTTGTCTGTTCATTTCTTCAACATGTGTTTATGGAGCTCTTACTCTGCACCAAGCCATTTGCTAGTCCTTTTCACATTTATCACATCATAGAAGGAAGTGTGAGGGCATGTCAAGAGGAAATGGGGACAGGCTGAGCTTTCCAGAAACAGGAAGCTGGCTCAAAGTCACAGAAGGGTCCCAGCATCTTCAAAGAGGAGAAAGAAGTTTGCCACAGCTGGAGTAAAATGTGTACTGAATACGGGAGCAGGACATGAGGCCAGGAGATATATTGGTGTGGTGTACAAGAGCTTTTTCTGCCACACTATGTGGTTTTGGGTCCCATTCTATACATAATGAAGAATCAATAGATATTCTTAAAGGAATACAGGACGTGATTACCTTTAAAATTATAACCCTAGCAGAAGTGAGGTGAAATGGAGGTAGAGAAGTGTCAGGGGGCTAAGTTCTCAAGTTCTTTAGAAACTGAAATAATGAATCTCATTACTACGAGGTCCTAAAGTTATGAATCTGTGCATCGATCTAATAGAATTGCTTCAGTGTATGCATCTGAACCGCAACTTCTACATATATATGTGCAGTCATTTTGTGTATTTATGAGCTGACCTGAGCTTAATTCAATTCATCAGCACCAAAAATAAAGCTATTATTGCTTTTAGCAACTTACTGCAATTGTCCCTGTCTGCTGTTCTTCAATAGCAAGCGATTATAACATTAAATGGTTTATATATTACTATGATTTTAAAAATACTTAAGACTTTATAAAACAGCACATTTCCATTACCAAATCACAGAGGCAGAAGGTTCATTTTTCCTTCATAATGAAGCTCTCATCTCTAGAGGCGCAATTCATGAAAAGATATTTACATAGTTTAGTGAGGCTTTTTTCTCTTTCTTCTGTTTTTTTTTTTTTTTATGAGAAGAAAGGAGAAATAGGGAAGGAATCGAAATCAAATGGAAAATTAAAGCCAAGGCAAAAATGAAATGAAAATCCTTAATGATTGGTAGAGTGAATTGGCTGAGTGGTGCGGTAGGAAAGAAGGAAATCACAGGCTCTTGTAGGAAAAACCTCTTTCAAACATAAATGAAGATGGATGGGCACGTGACCCACAGGGGAATTCAGTCCCGCTTCTTATTTTATAAATAGTAGCTGTCACCTTTTGTTGCATTCCCAAAATAGCTTGCATGTCGCTAACAGAAGAGAACAGACAAGCAAAGTGTATCCTGGCAGATTTTGTCAATGAAAATAATTAACCTTCAACAAAAAAAAAAAAAGAGAGAGAGAGAGAGGAGAGGAGGGAAAGGGGGGGAAGAGTGTGGAGGTTGTGAAGGTTGTAATTAAGAATATTAAAGCAGCAATCCTAGTGCCACTGCAGTGACCATGCGGGGTTACAGTTTAGTCATGGGGACAACACTGTAACTCAGCAAATGTGATTGAGCCCTCCCTGTGTGCAAAATTCTACACTTGATTCAGATATGAATAAGAGGCAATTCCTGCCTTCCAGGGACTCACCATTGACGATAAGTGATTATACAAGAATATTGACACCTATAATACAACAGGATATGGGATGCATCATAAGACATAAAAGCATAGGGTTCTAGGAGTCAGAGGTAAAAAGGAAACACCCAGATGATTTGGAAAAGTATCAGGGAAGGAGTCATGCACGAGTCCTTTCCTACTTAGAGGATGAGTAGGACTTTAATACAGAAGCTGAAGGGGATGAGCCGTAGAGGGAAGCAACATCCCAGGCAGAGGAGCAAGTACGAAGAGGCGCAAACCCAGAGATAAGAAAACCAAAGCAGATACAGCCAAGGAAAGTCTTATTTGTAGGCAGCCAGAGTAGATCTTGCTGATTTTTTTAGATTAGAAAAAAAAAAGAGTATTTCTTTGGAAGAGAAGAATGAAGTTAAGCTTTCCCACAGAAAAGTTAAGTACAAAATGGGCAACCACCCTCCTCCATCCACACACACTGAGCCAGTAGCAACACCACTGCCAGTACACACTAATTTGGCAAGGGAAAAGAAAACAAATCTCCAACAGATTCTCAAAACAGTGTTTAAAATCCTTCTCCCTCCCTTTGAAGCAGAGTAATTCTTCATTGGTGGAAAGAAGCACTATCCTGTTCCCTGTAGGATGGTAGCAACACCTCTGGGCTCTACCCACTGGACACTGAAACCAGGGGCAACAAAGAACTTCCAGAAGGGAGGGGGACTAAAGAAGTCAGGGATAATAAATAAAGTAACAAAGGGAAAATCTTAAACTAAAAGATTCCTTGGAGGTATAATGATAACAACAACAACTAACAGTTTTAGTGATACATGCCAATGTTTTAGGAGAAGGAAATGGCAACCCACTTCAGTGTTCTTGCCTGGAGAATCCCAGGGACAGGGAAATCTGGTGGGCTGCTGTCTATGGGGTCGTACAGAGTCGGACACGACTGAAGCGACTTGGCAGCAGCAGCCAATGTTTTAAAGTCTTCTATATTAATACGGTGTGTTAGTTGCTCAGTCATGTCTGACTCTCTGCAGCCCTATGGACTGTAGCCCACCAGGCTCCTCTGTCCATGGGATTCTACAGGCAAGAATATTGGAGTGGGTTGCCATTCCCTTCTCCAGGGGATCTTCCTGACCCAGGGATCAAACCTCAGTCTTCTACATTGTGGGCAGTTTCTTCACCTCCTGAGCCACCAGGGAAGCCCAGGTGAATTTAAAATTAGTTGAATAAACCTACTAAGATTGTGGCCCAGGGTTCAACTCATGGGAGGGATGTACAACAGAAGGCCTCAATTGTTATAAAGTAGATACAATTAATATCCCCATTTTACAGGGGATAAAATTAAGGCCATATACTTTGTAAGTTCTGAACCCAAGATTTGAACCAGATCATCTGATTTCTAGCCAAAAAGTTTAATCTTTCTGATGTATTGCTTCCACTGTAAAGCAGCTGAGATTGAGGAGGTGATGAGGTTTGCCCAAAGTCACCCATGTGGTAATAACTGTTGTGTGGCTAAAAGCTAGGTCTTCTGACTCACTCTTCCATGTTTTTCTACTGAAAAAGTGCTCCAGGGATGTGCTCACAGGAGATTGCTTCCTCCTCCTGGGAGACCTGAGTGTAGGGGAGGATGGGGCCAGTAACAGGTAACAAAGGAATGGCCTCTGGAACAGAAAGCAGTTTCAGGTTCAATCTGAACCCATATTAAAATAATTGACTCCTAGAAGTGCCCCCCCCCCCACACACACACATGCAAATGCACAGGCTACAAGGAAACAGAGCACATGGTTGATCCTGGTTTGAACTTGTAGAAATCTAAAGAGCTCTAGCAAGAGTCAAAATGCCCATATTATTTCTCAAAAACATTTAAACCCATTGAAAGAAAACATTTTCATGATTACAGTTTCCAATTCAGGGTAATTCCACTAAAATTCCAATCTAAAATATAAAAAGATGCATTTTCAGTTGTTTTGAGGGATGACATAGATGTTTTGACTCTCCCTTAATTGTGCAACCTTGTGACATTTAGAAAGAGAAAGAGGGCCGAAACACACCACCACTGCCCAACCTCTGGAGAGGCAGGCTGCCTGTGCCTGACGGGTGCTCCCGTCTGCGAGGCAGAGAAGATGAGCAGCCCGGACTCATGATCTCAGCCCGCAGTGTCTCAGAGCGGCAAGCTCTGAGTGTAGGGAGAAAACACAGAATACAGACAGAAGGTGAAATTGATGATCCACAGCACAGTTTTCTGGTCAATCAAAAGATAGGGGCTTAATGAGGAGCAGAAAAGGGCTGCATTGCATGAGGAACTGTACATTTTAGTTCACCTCCCCCTGTTCTGTGTATATCCTGGTTGCCCTAAAAACCTAGAGCCCTGGAACAGTCACGTGCACCTTCATAAAACAGTTGTTTCTTGCTTATGAGCGTTTATCATCTCTGTGTGCTCTGGTTTAATCAATGTGTGATGTAATAGTGTAGTCACTGACAACAGCAGCAGGAATTGGCAACATAACTTCAGCTCATTGGGTAACTAGGGAGACAGAGACATTGCATTTCATGAGCCACAAGTACAGAGGGGCAAACACTTTTGGCCAAGAGACCTCAAGAAGTCTGTTCTACAAACAAAAAACAGAATTGTTCGTTTATCGTCTCTCACTGGGCATGTTACCACATCATTGGAGACCAGAATCAGCTTGCTCCTGGTACCCTTTTTCTCTGAAGGACTGTCACACAGTACTGGGTGAGGTAGAATTGTGTCACTCAGGAGATAACCCAGTCAAACATAAAGTTTTATTGCTTTCATGCAAGTAGTTAAATTTTACTAAGCATTATCCATGCACCAGGACTATATTGACCACTCTATATGTGCAGCTTTACCTTATTAACTCCTTACCATATCCCGGTTCAATCCCTGGGTGAGGAGGTTCCCCTGGAGAAGGAAATGGCAACCCACTCCAGTATTCTTGCCTGGGAAATCCCATGGACAGAGGAGCCTGGCGGGCTGCAGTCCACGGGGTCACAAAAGAGTCCATCACGACTTAGCAACTTAACAGCATAAAGAAGTATTACTGCTGTCCCATTTCATAGATGAGGAAATGGGTTCAAGTATCTCTTCCAGGGATGCATGGCTAATAAGAGTCAACTGGGATTAGAACCCAGGTATGTCAGACTTCAGAATCAGTGTTCTGAGCATCTGTATAGCTGTGGTGCCACCCTCTGAGACTACTGTGAGTAGTGATAATGTCTTTGTCCTTAAAGAGGTAGCTGGGTTAGGAAGACAGATAAGTAAAAGAATGACTGCAATCTACTGCTAACTTCATAGAGCACAGAAGATCTTACAGAAGTATAGAGAAGAGGTACCTGATCCACACAAAGGTCTGTTCTAACGTTCTTGTTGTTGAGTTGCTCGGTTGTGTCTGACTCTTTGCAGCCCCATGGACTGCAGCACACCAGGCTTCCCTATCCTTCACTATCTCCCAGAGCTTGCTCAAATCCATGTCCATTGAGTCAGTGATGCCGTCCAACCATCTCATTGGTCACATGATTTCATGTACCCATAGTAACCTACCACAGTGAACATTTGCCTTCTGCATGCTGAGGAAGCTGAGACTGCATTCTAATCTAACGTTTTCCATATCTTCACTTAAGTTTGGAGAATTCTTTAAATTCTTAGCAATATTCAGTTTCTGAAACTCCTCTCCTCCAATGATGTCCACCTTCCTGTCTCAGCCACTAGCTCCCAGGTCACACCTCAAGTCATATCCTTAGCAAAAAATGAAACCCATAATCTAAATTTGAAGCATCTGACTGTGTGACCGCCGACTCCAGTCTCTCTACCTCATTTCCTCTTGCACTTTGCTAAAAACCATCGGTGGTACCAATATCTACAGTCCATTGTTCATACTGTCCTTTCCTTGTCTCTTGCCTCCTTCCTGTCCTTATTTTACCTTCTCTCTTGCCAGCTTAAAGTCCACAACACATTATTTTTCATCCTTCCCTTGCATGCATACTCAATCCCCTGCCCTCACATACTTCACCAGTCTTGGCAAAACCTCAACCCTGGTTAAATTCAGCTCTCCACTTATTTTGCACTTGTACCGTGCCCTTGAAAACAGCTGGATACAAACATACAACCATGGAAAATAGTCTCACTTTGTATTCACAACCATGAACCTCAACTGTATCTAAGGGTGAGCATATCTGGTTTCCCTAACCTATTACCAAGTATAATATTCTTTTGTTTCATATTTTATAATTTCTCATATCTCCAGCCACTACTCTTGCATTTACACTCTCAGCTCATGATTTTAACTCCTACTTCAATAGAAAACAGAAGCAACCAGGGACTTTCCTGGTGGTCTAATGGCTAAGACTCCATACTCCCAATGCAGGGGGCCCAGGTTTGATCCCTGGTCAGGAAACTAGATCCCTCATGCCACAAGTAAGACCTAGCATAGCCAAATATATAAATTAAATGTTTAAAAAAAAAAAAAAAAAAACAGAACCAACCATGAGAGAACTCCTTCAAGTTCATACTTAGCATCTGTGGTCCTAAGTCCAGCTTTCTATCTTCTTACTATAGATTAACTGTCTGAACTCCTAAGAGAGGCCAAACCCTCACTTGGGCACTAGATTCCATGCCCACCCAAGACAGTGCTGCAACACTGCATCAGTAAGTTTTTCTTCTCCACAGAACCTTTACCATCAGCATAAAGGCGAGCTATTCGTCTTCAATCCTTCATGAGTTCTTCCCTGATTCCACCTCCCTAAAGCAACTGCCTTATTTTTCTGTCTTTCTTTACTATACAGTTTCTTTTAAAGTCTGTCTGTTCGTTCTCTCCAATTCTTCTTGTTCCTATCTTTCTTAAATTCACTTCAATGAGACTTTTGCCCATTTAACTCCACCAACCGTTTTCATCAAGTTTACCCAGACCTCTATTTGTTAGATCAAAATACCCATTCTCAGGCCTCATTTTATTTCCATCTCAGAAGCATGTGACACAGTTGATTTCATCTCTCCCTCCTCTTGTCTTCACTTGCTTCAGAACACCATGCTCTTCTGATTTTCTTTTTACTCCATTAAGCACTCAGTCTCATTTATTTATTCCTCATCTCTCCAACCTCTTCTTTTCTCTTTCTACACTCACTCCCTGGATGTCTTAACCCTATGTCATGGCTTTAAATATCTTTTATATACTCACAACTCCTTATATTTCTACCCCAGACTCCAGACTCATAGATCTAGTATGACACCTCCACTTGGGTATCTAATGTATATATTAAACTAAACATTTTGAGTTGAAGACCTGATTTTCCTCCAAACCTATTTCACCTACACTTATTGCTTCTTAATTAATGGTAACTTCTCAATTGCCCAAGTCAAAAGTTTAGAAGAGCTCCTTGCTTCCTCTTTCTCATTTCCTTCACCTAATCCATCATGAAGTCTGATTGACTTTACCTTCAAAATAGAACCAGAATCCAACACCACCGTTTCCACCACACTAATCCAAGCTGCCCTTATCTCTCACCTCAATTACTGCAGGTCTTTTTGATTCTAACTTTTCCCGCTATAATCTCTTACCAACAGGGCATTCGGAATGACCCTGCTAAAGGGCAAGGCAGGCTCCACTGTTCATGGGATTCTCCAGGCAAGAACACTGGAGTGGGTTGCCATGCCCTTCTCTAGGAGACCTTCCTGACTTGGGGATAGAACCTGTATCTTTTACATCTCCTGCATTGGCAGGGGGTTCTTTATCACTAGCACCACCTGAGAAGCCCCAGCTCATGACACTACTCCTCAAAATGCACCTCTCCCAAAATAGAAGCCCAAGTCTTATGATGGCCTTCCAGACCCTTCACAATCTGGCCACCACAATCTTACCTCATCTACTGCTCTCTCCTTGCTCATTCCAGTTCAGCCACCAGGACCTCCTTGCTGTTCCTAGAACAGGGTGGACATGCTCCTGCCCTGGGGCCTCTTTTGCCTGCTGCTTTCCTTGCCTAGAAAGCTCTTCTCCCAGAATTCCACATGGCTCACTCCCATATTCTCAGTGAAGCTTTCTGACCACTGCAATTATACTTGCAACTCCTGCACTTCCTGTCCTCATTTCCTACCTAATGTCTCCTTAGAACACTTATTACCTTCAACTCTAACATATAACTTGCGAATTTCCTTTAATAATCATTAAGACAGAGGGAGGCTCCAGGAGAGCAGAGATGTATATTGTTCTGAGTCCTTGGCATAACAGGTCTGGCACACATATTCAGCAGATATATGTTAAATACGTTGAATGAAAGATAATATAACTTGAAATAAGATTTTGATTAATTTTTAATTCACTCATCAGCACGTCCTGTTATAAAAGTCATTGGTATTTAAAAGCCTAATGAGCCTTTTAATAAGCAGTGGTGAAAAGTCTAGTGAATTTGAATTACAGAGAAGTAAACACCACCTAAAACTTGTAGAAACTCATGAGATTTAAAATAATAGAGTTATTCCCCCAGGTTCAATTGAGCTAATTACCAGCAACCATGTCTCTGAGGGCACTCTAAGAAGAACAAGGTGAAGTCAAGTTTAGAAGGCTGTACTGCCAGTTTCCCACCAGGGTTTTCTATAGATGTCAGGATTTCTGACACACCTCCTTGGAGTAGAGTCAGGGAAAAACCCAAGCAAAGGCAAATTCGGTAAATTAAGACTGAAGGTTAGCACTGAAGCACTTTTTCCTTAGGTATTAAAAAAAAAAAGTCTGCTTTGATAAATACAGGAAAGCCTTGATCAGAGTTCACACGTTTTCTTGGAAAAACGTATCTAAAAGTAAGACTGTTTACTCTGCTGTAGACCATTACCTGATCTTCCTATGTGATACTGCATGGCCAAAGTATCCACTGGAGGATGCCCAATGGTGGCCGGTTGGAGGGTCTCTTAATTATAATACTGTTTACAATTAGACCGGTTCTGTAGAAAACAAGGGAAATAGGTAGAAGTAGCATATGTATTATTGGAGAAGGAAATGGCAACCCACTCTAGTGTTCTTGCCTGGAGAATCCCAGGGATGGGGGAACCCGATGGGCTGCCGTCTATGGGGTCGCACAGAGTCGGACACGACTGAAGCGACTTAGCAGTAGCAGTAGCAGCAGACCACTTCTGGGGATAAGAGAATAGTCTCAGTTTTAGGCATCCCATGAATAGCAGAGACAAGAGTATAAATCAGAGCATCCACAGCATAATTAGGAAACAAGGACTGATACTGAAACTTTCATACCAAGTGGCTGGAGGAGTCTCTGACCTCCTGTCAGGCAGGTAGCAGCATGCTGGTTTTCAGGACTCTCTCATGTGGAATAACCACAATAATCATAATATCAACCATTTATTAACTATACATTATGAGTCAGGTCCATTAAGTACTTATATTTTCTCATAAACATTCAAATCATGTTATTTCCATTATAAAGATAACAAAATTTCAGTTCATTTCAGTCGCTCAGTCATGTCTGACTCTTGACGATCCCACAAATTGCAGCATGCCAGGCCTCCCGGTCCATCACCAACTCCCAGAGTTCACTCAACCTCATGTCCATCAAGTCAGTGATGCCATCCAGCCATCTCATCCTCTGCCATCCCCTTCTCCTCCTCAATGCCGTCCCCAATCCCTCCCAGCATCAGAGTCTTTTCCAATGAGTCAACTCTTCGCATGAGGTGGCCAAAGTACTGCAGTTTCAGCTTCAACATCAGTCCTTCCAAAGAACACCCAGGACTGATCTCCTTTAGGATGGACTGGTTAGATCTCCTTGCAGTCCACGGGACTCTCAAGAGTCTTCTCCAACACCACAGTTCAAAAGCATCAATTCTTCTGCCCTCAGCTTTCTTCACAGTCCAACTTTCACATCCATACATGACCACTGGAAAAACCATAGCCTTGACTAGACGGACCTTTGTTGGCAAAGTAATGTCTCTGCTTTTGAATATGCTATCTAGGTTGGTCATAACTTTCCTTCCAAGGAGTAAGCGTCTTTTAATTTCATGGCTGCAGACACCATCTGCAGCGATTTTGGAGCCCAGAAAAATAAAGTCTGACACTGCTCCCACTGTTTCCCCATCTATTTGCCATGAAGTGATGGGACCGGATGCCATGATCTTCGTTTTCTGAATGTTGATCTTTAAGCCAACTTTTTCACTCTCCTCTTTCACTTTCATCAACAGGCTTTTTAGTTCCTCTTCACTTTCTGCCATAAGGGTGGTGTCATCTGCATATCTGAGGTTATTGGTATTTCTCCCAGCAATCTTGATTCCAGCTTGTGCTTCTTCCAGCCCAGCATTTCATTCTGCATAGAAGTTAAATAAGCAGGGTGACAATATACAGCCTTGACGTACTCCTTTTCCTATTTGGAACCAGTCTGTTGTTCCATGTCCAGTTCTAACTGTTGCTTCCTAACCTGCATATAGGTTTCTCAAGAGGCAGGTCAGGTGGTCTGGTATTCCCATCCCTTTCAGAATTTTCCACAGTTTATTGTGATCCACACAGTCAAAGGCTTTGGTATAGTCAATAAAGCAGAAATAGATGTTTTTCTGGAACTCTCTTGCTTTTTTCACGATCCAGCAGATGTTGGCAATTTGATTTCTGGTTCCTCTGCCTTTTCTAAAACCAGCTTGAACATCTGGAAGTTCACGGTTCACGTATTGCTGAAGCTTGGCTTGGAGAATTTTGAGCATTACTTTACTAGCATGTGAGATGAGTGCAATTGTGCAATCTGAGCATTCTTTGGCATTGCCTTTCTTTGGGATTGGAATGAAAACTGACATTTTCCAGTCCTGTGGCAACTGCTGAGTTTTCCAAATTTGCTAGCATATTGAGTGCAGCACTTTCACAGCATCATCTTTTAGGATTTGAAAGAGTTCAACTGGAATTCCATCACCTCCACTAGCTTTGTTCGTAGTGATGCTTTCTAAGGCCCACTTGACTTCACATTCCAGGATATCTGGCTCTAGGTCAGTGATCACACCATTGTGATTATCTTGGTTGTGAAGATATTTTTTGCACAGTTCTTCTGTGTATTCTTGCTGCCTCTTCTTAAATATCTTCTGCTTCTGTTAGGTCCATACCATTTTCTGTCCTTTATTGAGCCCATCTTTGCATGAAATGTTCCCTTGGTATCTCTAATTTTCTTGAAGAGATCTCTAGTCCTTCCCATTCTGTTGTTTTCCTCTATTTCTTTGCATTGATCACTGAGAAAGGCTTTCTTATCTCTTCTTGCTATTCTTTGGAACTCTGCATTCAGATGCTTATATCTTTGCTTTTCTCCTTTGCTTTTCGCTTCTCTTCTTTTCACAGCTATTTGTAAGGCCCTCCTCAGACAGCCATTTTGCCTCTTTGCATTTCTTTTCTATGGGGATGGTCTTGATCCCTGTCTCATGTACAATGTCATGAACCTCATTCCATAGTTCATCAGGCACTCTATCTATCAGATCTAGTCCTTTAAATTTATTTCTCACTTCTACTGTATAATCATAAGGGATTTGATTTAGGTCATACCTGAATAGTCTAGTGGTTTTCCCTACTTTCTTCAATTTCAGTCTGAATTTGGCAATAAGGAGTTCATGATCTGAGCCACAGTCAGCTCCCAGTCTTGTTTTTGCTGACTGCATAGAGCTTCTCCATCTTTGGCTGCAAAGAATATAATCAATCTGATTTCGGTGTTGACCATCTGGTGATGTCCATGTGTAGAGTGTTCTCTTGTGTTGTTGGAAGAGGGTGCTTGCTATGACCAGTGAGTTCTCTTGGCAAAACTCTATTAGCCTTTGCCCTGCTTCATTCTGTATTCCAAGGCCAAATTTGCCTGTTACTTCAGGTGTTTCTTGACTTCCTACTTTTGCATTCCAGTCCCCTATAATGAAAAGGACATCTTTGGGGGGTGTTAGTTCTAAAAGGTCTTGTAGGTCTTCATAGAACCATTCAACTTCAGCTTCTTCGGCATTACTGGTTGGGGCATAGACTTGGGTTACTGTGATATTGAATGGTTTGCCTTGGAAACAAACAGAGATCATTTTGTCGTTTTTGAGATTGCATCCAAGTAGTGCATTTCGGACTCTTTTGTTGACCATGATGGCTACTCCATTTCTCCTAAGTGATTCCTGCCCGTAGTAGTAGATATAATGGTCATCTGAGTTAAATTCACCCATTCCAGTCCATTTGAGTTTGCTAATTCCTAAAATGTTACATTTACTCTTGCCATCTCCTGTTGACCACTTCCAATTTGCCTTGATTCATGGACCTGACATTCCAGGTTCCTATGCAATATTGCTGTTTACAGCATCGGACCTTGCTTCCATCACCAGTATCTTCAAAGTTAAGAAAGAAAGCAGGACAATGTTTGGGCATCTGTACTACACAAGGGACTAGACTAGTTTTTGTGAAGTGGACATATATGGACAGGGGCCTTAACAAGAAGGATTTCATATGGAAGTTGCTTCCTTCACCCCCTCAGGATCAGAACTTTATATTCAGTTGTTAAGTATCAAATATCCGTCTTGACACTACTTGAAAGGAGGTGGGGTGGAAGGGGAGTGCTTTTTTAACAGAAATTTAAATGAATTGCCAGAATTTATATTATATAAAGAGCCATATACTCCAAAATCACTGCAGATGGTGACTGCAGCCATGAAATTAAAAGACGCTTACTCCTTGAAAGGAAAGTTATGACCAACCTAGATAGCATATTCAAAAGCAGAGACATTACTTTGCCAACAAAGATCCATCTAGTCAAGGCTATGGTTTTTCCTGTGGTCATGTATGGATGTGAGAGTTGGACTGTGAAGAAAGCTGAATGCCGAAGAATTGATGCTTTTGAAGTTGGAGAAGACTTTGAGAGTCCCTTGGACTGCAAGGAGATCCAACCAGTCCATTCTGAAGGAGATCAGCCCTGGGATTTTCTTTGGAAGGAATGATGCTAAAGCTGAAACTCCAGTACTTTGGCCACCTCATGCGAAGAGTTGACTCATTGGAAAAGATCTGATGCTGGGAGGGATTGGGGGCAGAAGGAGAAGGGGATAACAGAGGATGAGATGGCTGGATGGCAACACCGACTTGATGGATGTGAGTTTGAGTGAACTCCGGGAGTTGGTGATGGACAGGGAGGCCTGGCGTGCTGTGATTCATGTGGTCGCAAAGAGTCGGACACGACTGAGCGACTGAACTGAACTGAACTGATACTTAAAGTGTTAACTATGGAAACAAATTTATTCCCAGCTGTTCACTAGCAGCATCTGCAGGAACCATCTTGGTCCTAGTTTTACTGGGAGTCCTGTTTGGTTCACCCCTTGATCCTCTGCAGTGTCCCTCACAAGTCTGGGTCTCATGCACCCTGTCTGAGATTGCCTTTGCCTTGCTTCTGCCTGCAACTCGACAGTGTTTAAAAGTTCAGACTAACTGTAGTTTTTTGCTAACTGAATTTCTACAGCTCTAGGTTCCCAGGTGGCTCAGTGGTAAAGAATCCACCTGCCAATGCAGAGAACTCAGGAGACTCAGATTCAATCCCTGGATCAGAAAGATCTCCTGGAGCAGGGCATGAATACCCTCCAGTGCTCTTATCTGGGAAATCACATGGACAGAGAAGCCTGGTGGGCTACAGTGCATGGGGTTGCAAAGAGTCAGACACCTGAGTGACTGAGAATGCATGCTGGTATTACACAGATTGGAATAAAGCAGGAACTTCTGCAGGTTTACTTCCTTCATATGCCTTGTGTTTTCCATGCAATATATTCTCAGGTTAGCAAGATCTGCTTAGTATGTTGGCTTATTCTTAATTCTCCCCAGGATAGCATATTGACAACACGTTAGATACAATGGAGACATTCACTTATTAAATACATAAATGGCTTAGGAGAGCAGTAGGATTTAATAATCTCATGGAACTTGCTGGGGGCAGCTATAAAAGCCCACCCTGGACCAGTGATGCCACTGAACAGCTTTATTTGAATGTTGCCACGTGGCTCAAACATGGTTATGGAATCCGTTTTTGAACTGCACCAGTGGGCACATCTGAACATCACTTCATCTCTAAGTCTCCTGAAGGCTGGAATGGAGCATGTGACCTGCCAAGTCGGTACTTTGATGTCATTTTTAGTTAATTTCTTGCTTCTTTTTTTTTTTATTGCCAGTCAACCTCTTTGAGGCTAACAGTGAGTGTTGATCATCTTTGGCATATCTTTGTTCCTTCTAACAATGTACTATGGAGAAGGCAATGGCAACCCACTACAGTACTCTTGCCTGGAAAATCCCATGGATAGAGGAGCCTGGTAGGCTGCAGTACACGGAGTTGCAAAGAGTCAGACAGACTGAGCGACTTCGCTTTCACTTTTCACTTTCATGCATTGGAGAAGGAAATGGCAACCCATTCTGGTGTTCTTGCCTGGAGAATCCCAGGGATGGCAGAGCCTGGTAGGCTGCTGTCTATGGGCTCTCATAGAGTTGGATATGACTGAAGTGACTTAGCAGCAGCAACAATATACTAAACTTGAGAACTCATATCAGGTGTGGCTCTGACCTAGGGTGGGCCTTACTTGGAAAAGTCTTGTTGAGGCAGCCAAAGTCTGTGGCTCTAAGTTACTTCCTATTAGCATTGACTTCCTAGATTGCTTTTAGAAAACTCCTTTCTTTACACTCTTGATAAATCCCTTTTTGATAGGTGTTCACTTTTCTATGCACTATACCCTTCATTCTCACAAAATATTGTGAGGGAGAAGATATCAAACTCCCCTTTAAAGAAGATGAAACCAAATTGCCATGGTTAAGAAACTTTTTAAAGTCATTTTTTGTAGCCCTCAGATTTCCTATATGGTTCATCCTTGTATCCTGTCATCTCTAAATCTACAGTGATTCTCGACTTTATCCCTCATTTCCATTCTCACTGCACCTGCCCTAGAATAGCATCTATTAGCTCTCAGCTGGAGGTTTGAACAGCTTCCTAACGGGCTTCACAGTCTAGTCTCTCCATCTTCTCACTCTCTCTACCTCCTGTGGCCACAGGTACTTTTCTCCAGTACAAATCTGTCATGTCATTTTACTTCTCTAGCCTCTCCTCCTTCCCCTCTATACACACACTGACTATAGAATACATTTTCAGAAACCTCAGTGTATAATTCAGGGTCTTCACCAATCAGGTTCCAACTTGCCTCTTCAGTCTTTCATATCATGTCTTCAGGCACTTTATACAACATCCAAATCATAGTCCTGCTGTTTCCAGAACAAGTCCTCTGGCTTCCAGGCTCTATACTTTCCTACAGTCTCTCTTGCTTGAGAGGCCTTCCTTCTTTCTTACATCTCTGTCTGTGCAGACTACACCAGTCTCCCAGTATCTACCCAAGACTTCGAGAACTTGAGCTGAGAAATCCATCCCCTTTTCATGACATTTGCCACCTTCTCCGACCCTTCATTGTAGTCAGTTGTGTGCTTTTCTATTCTCCTTTGGAATGCAAATAAGAATTTCTATCCTCCTTAAGAATGCTGCCCTCTACTTCTAAACATGGTAAAACTTAAGACAGTTTTCTAATATATATCAGGTAGTCAATAAATGTTGACTGTTTGTACCCCATGGACTGTAGCCCACCAGGCTCCTCTATGGAATTCTCTCCAGGAATACTGGAGGGGGTTGCTATTCCCTTCTCCAGGGGCTCCTCCCAATCCAGGGATTGAACCCTGGTCTCCCGAATTGCCAGGTGGATTCTTTACCATCTGAGTCATCTTCTTTTAAAATGAGCATACATTTAGAAATACTTAGAGGAAAACACTTGAGCATTTATACCTTTGTTTAGTGGTTCTTGACCATGAAGATCATATGTGGGTCCTTGAGCTACTTCCAGTATTTTAGGAGGCGTAATGGAAATCACACATTTATCTATAATGAGACTAACTAAAATGTCAAATTTTCTTGTTTTTGTTTGCAAATAACTCTGTAGGAAGAATATTAATCTTAGTCTAGTATTGTTCTGTAGAAAGTAACAGGATATAGTAAATCCACTGCATACAAACAAGTCCTATTCAGAGAGTGTGTTCCTAAGTCCAATTTGGTCATAAGTCCAACATAGTTAGTCTAGGTACCCAAGTAGCATGATTGGCTAAATAGTACTGTACTACTGTAATAGGTTTATAATACTTTTCACATAAATAATATGTATAAGACAAACACAAAAATAAAGAAAACATTTTTAATCTTACAGTACAGTACCTTGAAAATTACAGTAGTACAGTACAACAGCTGCACACAGGGGCTGGCCTCGAGTGAACAGGCAAGAAGAGTTACTGACTGGAGGAGGGAGAGGAGGTGGAGGTGGCAGAGCTGAAGGATTGTCAGCAATGGAAGATGGAGGGCGAGCTGCAGTTTCACTCCCACCGTAAAATAAAGCACAGGTTCTGGTTCCTTGCTGGACTCAATTCTGTCTGCCCTCTTGAAAAAACAATCCCGTGATGTTCGGCCAGTGGCTTTTTTTTTTTTCTTGTCCCGGATGACACGGTAACACTGGATTGCATTCTGAATAGCTGCTGCGACCTTCGTGTACTGTTCTACATCCAGGTCCTGCGCCTCAAAACTAACAGCCTCCTTAAAGAAAGAAAGTCCCCTTGTCAGTTCCTATATCATGAATCCCTTCAGTTCTTCTGTTACTTCTTCCTCTTGTCTCTGTCCTTTCTCTGGACCTCCAATTCCATCAGGTCTTCATTAGTAAGCCCCTTGTGATGCACAGCAAGGAGTTCAATAATGTATTCTTGTAGATTTAGCTCAGCTTCTCACTGAGGGTCACTTAGTTGCTGAAGACCTCTTTAGATTCTTTCCCCACCATCTCAAATTCACAAGAATTGTGGACAAACTGTGGGCAAAGATTCTTCCAAACCCATTCATAGTGGAGGAAGGCATGGCAACCCACTTCAGTATTCTTGTCTGGTGAATCCCATGGACAGAGGAGCCTGGAGGGCTACAGTCCATAGGGTCACAAAGAATTGGACATGAATAAGTGACTTAGCATATGCATGATGATGTCTAGGATTGCCTGTATTACCTATGGCTCTATCGACTGAGGCAGAGTGTGTTACAACCCTCCTGGACACAACTGAAGTGACTTAGCACACTTTTTTTTTGCTTCACTTCACTCTCTCAATTATTTTCACTATTGTTTCCATCATTATTGAAGGCACTTCTTAGCAGTACTAGCTACATCACCTCTGCTTTTATGCTTGCTTCCTGGGCTTGAAATAAAGATCCTGGACTACTGTACTCTATACAGTACTGTACTATAAAGTACACAAAAGCAACACCACTTGCCAAGGTTGCACATGTGATAATATCCACCAGACACATGTACTAATTTACCTGCTTGGATATACCAATGTACAGTCCTGTCTTTGAAAGTTTGAAACTTGAAGGTTCGTATATAGGGGACTTACTTGTACCACTCAGATTACTTAAGGAAAAGGGAAAATTGAATATAATGATATTGGTATCTTGTACAAGCCAAATCAGGAAGCACAGCTATGTCTCATACAATATTGAAAGCAGAAGGACAAAATTGACCAAATATGAAGGCAGCTGTCTTGAGTGCTCACCTTGCAGCATCAGATGTCCCTATCTGCTTTCTTGTGGGAACAAGTTTACCCAGTTCCCTGTAGGCTGGATACTTAGGCTCTGCAGCAAATGCCACACTTGAATGAAGATAGTCTGTGTATTTATCTATGTGTATCTATCTACACTCACGTATTACACATGCACTCATATATGTATGTATGTATATACACATTTGTACATACATACTTAATCTGTTCTTCAGGGACCAGTTAAATTTTGAAATACTAAGTCAAGTACTTCTTCAGGAGTATTTGACTACCTACACAAGTTAGTTAACATTTGAAAGAACTTAAATGGAAATCTGAAGACAGTTACAAGTTCTCAAATATATTTACTTCATCTTAGCTCTGTGTGTGTTAGTTGCTCAGTTGTGTCCGACTCTTTGTGACTCTATGGACTGTAGCCCGCTAGGCTCCTCTGTCCATGGAATTCTCCAGGCAAAAATACTGGAGTGGGTAGCCATTTCCATCCCCAGGGGATCTTCCCAACCCAGGGATTGAACCCAGGCCTCCTGCATTGTAGGTAGATTCTTTACCATCTGAGCTACAAGGGAAGCCCTAGACAGTTTTGAAATTAGCACACAGGGCAATAGAAATGACTTTGCATGAGTGAAATGTGTGATACTCAAGATATAGAGATTGGTCAGAAGTATTATAAGTCTTTATATGAGCAGGTATCAAGTTACATTTTTTGAAGAGGCATTTCTTGTCCTAGGACTCAGTTCCATTCTGTTTCTGGATTCTCTTGTCAAGCTGTGGTGAGAAATTTAACTCACCTAAATGTTGCTAAAATGTCCTTGTCTCGCCTTCAGTAAATATATAAATGGCCAACTTATTCGAGATCTGTTTGCAATGAAGACACATCATCA